>NC_086449.1:571699611-571972111 GCF_028390025.1 Pseudophryne corroboree
GAGACGGCCGGAGCTCCAAGACACTGGCCGAACTCGTAAGTTTTTTTAAAGCAGCAAACATTTACAAGGCAAAACGAAGTTAGTTATGCTGTGTAAATGTTTGCTGCTTTAAAAAAAAAAAAAAAACATACAAGTTTGGCCAGACTCTCGGAGTTCTGGCCGTCTCGCAAACCATTACATCCATCTCCATGTGTTAAATTGAGAAGGGTTTATCATTCCAGGTAAAGCAGCAACTTGGTGAAAGTTATTACTGGATTATCCTGGAAATCTACATATATGGCTCGAATGCTGCAAAGAAAGTGAAACGTTCAATAATAATTATCTTAACAGCATCAAAGAGTGTGTCACAACTGAGGGCTGGTGCTGACCAGGGGGAAGCCTCAGTTGTAGGGGCTGAGGTATATGTGTACCTGGGAGGCAGTACAGGGTTCTTAGACAAGCAGGGAACCTTTAGAACAAATGCCCGAAGGCGTGACCAAGACAACGAAGGAAAGTTCAAAGGTTTATTAAACACAGTTCAGAGGAATACGGATGACTTGGTACAGGTAACAGGAATCACAGTTCAGAGAAATACTTGGGATCGATGGCGGAGCACCGATGGAGACTTGGGATCGATGGCGGAGCACCGATGGAGACTTGGGATCGATGGCGGAGCACCGATGGAGACTTGGGATCGATGGCGGAGCACCGATGGAGACTTGGGATCGATGGCGGAGCACCGATGGAGACTTGGGATCGATGGCGGAGCACCGATGGAGACTTGGGATCGATGGTGGAACACCGATGGAGACTGGGGATCGATGGCGGAACACCGATGGTGACTGGGGATCGATGGCGAAACACCGATGGTGACTTGGGATCGATGGCGAAACACCGATGGTGACTTGGAATCGATGGCGAAACACCGATGGTTACTGGGGATCGATGGCGGAACACCGATGGTTACTGGCAGGGCAGAGCACCGCTGGAAGCTAGAAGCTGGAAGCCGGTCTCAGGTAACTGCCAGTCACAGGGAGCAATGTAGACACTGCAGAGTCAGGCTGTACAGCAGAGAAAGTCTATGGAAGAACTGCACACTGGAATCACTGAAGACAATTGAAGCACTGACAACTCTTTCCAGCCCAGGAACAAGATATTTATACCAGCTGGGAAACAGGGATTGGCTGGCTGATTAACCAGAGACCAGAGTGCAGCTGCTGGGTAATCAGGCTGAGAGCAGAGTGCAGCTGATAGGCTGAAAGGTATCACGTGATTAGGAAAACATGGCTGCGCCCATGTTAGCTTTTGGAGGGAAAGATTGTTTGTAACTTGCATGTGAAACTTAACCCTGATGCTGCCAGAATCACAGTAAGGAGATTAGAGACAATGAGATGCAGCGTCCTGCACACAGACAGTGCAGATGGAATCCAGGCTTGGAACACTGGGACAGTCTCAGGAGACATTTGGAAGGTAAATACTGATAAAGAATTACCTGGATCGTGACAGCACCCCCTCCTTTAGGAGTGGCCCCAGGACACTTCTTATAAATTCTTTACCTGAACAAATGGAAGAATCTAGATTGAATCCTGATGAACTTGAACTGGCTGGAACCAGATGAGACTGTACTGGACCTATGGACGAGACCAGATTGAGTCCAGACAAACTTGAACCGGCTAAGACCGGCGGAGACTTTGGGCCGACGGATAGGACAGGATTGAGTTTGGAGACCGTTGAATCAGCTGGAACTGAAGGAGTCTTTGGACCTACGGATGGAACCGGATTGGGTCCAGAAAAGCTTGAACCAGCTGGGACCGGAGGAGTCTTTAGATTGACATTCGAATCAGCTGGAACTGAAGGAGTCTGAATCCAGTTAGAACCGGAATGAGTGGTATCTGAGTGTTCAGTTAGACCATCCTGGACATGGTCCATGCTGGATGCCAACAGGGTGGTGCTCTCTGAAGACGGCAAACAGGAGTTCATAACTGCATCTGTAGCACAAAAATTTCCATCTGGGAACTTGACTCTGGATACTTCCCTTGGGGCTGAAACTTTGGTGACCCCTCCTGGGGTTGACGAATCAGACACCTCTCTCAGGGTTGTTTTCTCCAGCACCCCTCCTGGGGTTGACAGATCAGAAACTCCTTTTTGAGAAGACTCATATGCCCCTACTAGAGCTTGAACACTGGATACCCCTCCTGGGGTTGCAGAAACGAACGCCCCTTCTTGGGCTGTAGACACAGACGTCCCTTCTTGGGCTTTAGACACAGACGCCCCTTCTTGGGCTGTAGACACAGACGCCCTTCCTTGGGCTGAGGAAAGTTCGGACACTAGGATCTGGTACTGTACCAGATATTTACCGACTGTTTGTGTCCCCTGACGTAGCCTGAGGATATCAGAGGAGGCAGAGGTCACACGACCTGGTTCATCAAAGATGCGCCTGAAGGTTGCCACGAAATCTGCATATGAAGAGAGCCAGGCATCAGACTTCTCCCATAGAGGTGATACCCAATCGAGGGCGGAGCCACTGAGGAGGGAGATGATGTAAGCAACCTTGGTGCGGTCAGTTGGGAAACTGCCAGGTTGTAACTCGAAATATATCTCACACTGCTTTAGGAAACCCCGACAGGCTTTTGGGGAACCATCAAACTTGGCAGGTGTCGGTAAATGGAGACAAGGAGCAGAAACAGGAATGGTGGGTGGGGATACCACCAAAGGTACTGCAGTCGGCACACTGGACGCCCCTGAACCACGGAGGGTTACTTGTATTCCATCCAGCCGAGAGGAGAGGTCCTGGAGACAGCGGATCACATGGCCCTGTGCAGTCTCCTGACGTTCAAGGCAGGCTGCAAGTTCTTGCATCGGCCTGGTCGCTTGGACCTGGTCTCCGGCCGGATCCATTAGGGCAGTGCTTACTGTCACAACTGAGGGCTGGTGCTGACCAGGGGGAAGCCTCAGTTGTAGGGGCTGAGGTATATGTGTACCTGGGAGGCAGTACAGGGTTCTTAGACAAGCAGGGAACCTTTAGAACAAATGCCCGAAGGCGTGACCAAGACAACGAAGGAAAGTTCAAAGGTTTATTAAACACAGTTCAGAGGAATACGGATGACTTGGTACAGGTAACAGGAATCACAGTTCAGAGAAATACTTGGGATCGATGGCGGAGCACCGATGGAGACTTGGGATCGATGGCGGAGCACCGATGGAGACTTGGGATCGATGGCGGAGCACCGATGGAAACTTGGGATCGATGGCGGAGCACCGATGGAGACTTGGGATCGATGGCGGAGCACCGATGGAGACTTGGGATCGATGGCGGAGCACCGATGGAGACTTGGGATCGATGGTGGAACACCGATGGAGACTGGGGATCGATGGCGGAACACCGATGGTGACTGGGGATCGATGGCGAAACACCGATGGTGACTTGGGATCGATGGCGAAACACCGATGGTGACTTGGAATCGATGGCGAAACACCAATGGTTACTGGGGATCGATGGCGGAACACCGATGGTTACTGGCAGGGCAGAGCACCGCTGGAAGCTAGAAGCTGGAAGCCGGTCTCAGGTAACTGCCAGTCACAGGGAGCAATGTAGACACTGCAGAGTCAGGCTGTACAGCAGAGAAAGTCTATGGAAGAACTGCACACTGGAATCACTGAAGACAATTGAAGCACTGACAACTCTTTCCAGCCCAGGAACAAGATATTTATACCAGCTGGGAAACAGGGATTGGCTGGCTGATTAACCAGAGACCAGAGTGCAGCTGCTGGGTAATCAGGCTGAGAGCAGAGTGCAGCTGATAGGCTGAAAGGTATCACGTGATTAGGAAAACATGGCTGCGCCCATGTTAGCTTTTGGAGGGAAAGATTGTTTGTAACTTGCATGTGAAACTTAACCCTGATGCTGCCAGAATCACAGTAAGGAGATTAGAGACAATGAGATGCAGCGTCCTGCACACAGACAGTGCAGATGGAATCCAGGCTTGGAACACTGGGACAGTCTCAGGAGACATTTGGAAGGTAAATACTGATAAAGAATTACCTGGATCGTGACAGAGTGACAGCTATGGTGAGGTGTTACACAGGGAGCGTTTTGTAAGAACAAGTATTTCTTCATAATGATATGCTGTATGCTGAATGTGCTCATACAAATGGGCCACTTTAACTGGGCCACTTTGCCACTGTAAAGATTAGCACAGAATTATCTGATATACTGTGTATGTGGGGCCTATTGATATACATAATCATCACTTCCAAAAAGCTGCTCCTTCTGTGGAGACAGAAACTCTGTAAGCTCTAGTCACCCTGTACCTCCAGGCCACTGACCTGTGTAAGCCGCTGGCAGGTGACTCTTCAGCCTTACTGGTTCAGTAGCCACGGGCAGGAGAACTGATTAATGACACACAGGTTTTATGCGGGGTACACATGAGGCGACTTGTGCCTGTGTGCTAAGCGATCTAGGTTGGCACACATCGCTCAGCACACATCGCTGTACACCACTATACACACACATCGATGTGTGCTGAGCGATCTGTGCTAACCAGTGATCTGTAAACACATGCTAGGCAACCTGACTAGATCTTGCCTGCATGCTTGAATGATCTGAGCCGGCGATAGTGGCGCGCGGGGCCGCGCATCGCTACTGCTATGGAAAATGCACGCGGAGCAGTTTGTGCTTAATTTCTAAGCAATCTAGTCAGATCACTTAGAAAATAGGTAAAAATCGCCCCATGTGTATGGGGCATTAGGCTGGGAAACTTGTGTCACTGGCCTGTAAGCTGCTCCTCAGTGCCTCACAAAAACTGCGCACATTGTGGGCGGGCGTGACACAAGGTGCAGTGGCCAGTGGGTGCTGTGTGCCAGATCGGGGAATGAGGAGTCCCATGAGGTTGTTGCTGCTGATCTCACGGGACAGAGGAGCATGGGATGGGATCCTCCAATCATAGTTCAGCACTTGCTCTTCTGACCCCTCCACAAAGTCTCATGGGATTTACCCCAGCAGTTCACTACTGCAGTGTAACCCATCCCTCTGCATGTAGCTGGCGGGCCCCATAAACCCTTGAGGCTCCGACAGCCTGGTAACTGCATGCTGTGACAGATGGCAGGCCTTAGGAGCCCATCTGTACCGCCTTGTGGATAACAGACACTGGAATTAGGGTTACGTATAGCGGGGAAATACTTACTTGAACGCCATAGGATCAGAAGTGGTGATCACATGGCCACTAGGACCCGGAATATGCTGCGCTGCTGGAGACGCTGCAGCCAACAGGAGAAGGAAAGTCGACACTTGACCACGAGGGATGATATGGCGACATTCTAACATGTTAACATGTCATCACTGTCTACATGATCAATGTTGACTTTATGACTGTCAACAAATCATACCCAAACCCACTTTATTAACTGCTGACTGAACAATGCAACAGTGCAGGCATTCCACTAATTAAAAGTCCGTCAGATTGCATCGTTTAGCCATTATTTAATGAGTGATGCACTTCATTAGTCTCTGCATACAATCTAGAGATGTGCACCGGAAATTTTTCGGGTTTTGTGTTTTGGTTTTGGGTTCCGTTCCGCGGCCGTGTTTTGGGTTCGACCGCGTTTTGGCAAAACCTCACCGATTTTTTTTAGTCGGATTCGGGTGTGCTTTGGATTCGGGTGTTTTTTTCAAAAAACACTAAAAAACAGCTTAAATCATAGAATTTGGGGGTCATTTTGATCCCAAAGTATTATTAACCTCAAAAACCATAATTTACACTCATTTTCAGTCTATTCTGAATACCTCACACCTCACAATATTATTTTTAGTCCTAAAATTTGCACCGAGGTCGCTGGATGACTAAGCTAAGCGACCCTAGTGGCCGACACAAACACCTGGCCCATCTAGGAGTGGCACTGCAGTGTCACGCAGGATGTCCCTTCCAAAAAACCCTCCCCAAACAGCACATGATGCAAAGAAAAAAAGAGGCGCAATGAGGTAGCTGTGTGAGTAAGCTAAGCGACCCTAGTGGCCGACACAAACACCGGGCCCATCTAGGAGTGGCACTGCAGTGTCACGCAGGATGTCCCTTCCAAAAAACCCTCCCCAAACAGCACATGACGCAAAGAAAAAAAGAGGCGCAATGAGGTAGCTGTGTGAGTAAGATAAGCGACCCTAGTGGCCGACACAAACACCGGGCCCATCTAGGAGTGGCACTGCAGTGTCACGCAGGATGGCCCTTCCAAAAAACCCTCCCCAAACAGCACATGACGCAAAGAAAAAAAGAGGCGCAATGAGGTAGCTGTGTGAGTAAGATAAGCGACCCTAGTGGCCGACACAAACACCGGGCCCATCTAGGAGTGGCACTGCAGTGTCACGCAGGATGTCCCTTCCAAAAAACCCTCCCCAAACAGCACATGACGCAAAGAAAAAAAGAGGCGCAATGAGGTAGCTGTGTGAGTAAGCTAAGCGACCCTAGTGGCCGACACAAACACCGGGCCCATCTAGGAGTGGCACTGCAGTGTCACGCAGGATGTCCCTTCCAAAAAACCCTCCCCAAACAGCACATGACGCAAAGAAAAAAAGAGGCGCAATGAGGTAGCTGTGTGAGTAAGCTAAGCGACCCTAGTGGCCGACACAAACACCTGGCCCATCTAGGAGTGGCACTGCAGTGTCACGCAGGATGTCCCTTCCAAAAAACCCTCCCCAAACAGCACATGACGCAAAGAAAAAAAGAGGCGCAATGAGGTAGCTGTGTGAGTAAGATAAGCGACCCTAGTGGCCGACACAAACACCGGGCCCATCTAGGAGTGGCACTGCAGTGGCACGCAGGATGGCCCTTCCAAAAAACCCTCCCCAAACAGCACATGACGCAAAAAATTAAATTAAGAAAAATTAATTAATTAAATTAAGAAAAATTAAAGAAAAAAGAGGTGCAAGATGGAATTGTCCTTGGGCCCTCCCACCCACCCTTATGTTGTATAAACAGGACATGCACACTTTAACCAACCCATCATTTCAGTGACAGGGTCTGCCACACGACTGTGACTGAAATGACCCCCACCAAAAAAGAAGCAATTAATCGCTCCTTGCACAAACTGGCTCTACAGAGGCACGATCTCCACCTCATCATCATCCTCCGATATATCACCGTGTACATCCCCCTCCTCACAGATTATCAATTCGTCCCCACTGGAATCCACCATCTCAGCTCCCTGTGTACTTTGTGGAGGCAATTGCTGCTGGTGAATGTCTCCACGGAGGAATTGATTATAATTCATTTTAATGAACATCATCTTCTCCACATTTTCTGGATGTAACCTCGTACGCCGATTGCTGACAAGGTGAGCGGCGGCACTAAACACTCTTTCGGAGTACACACTTGTGGGAGGGCAACTTAGGTAGAATAAAGCCAGTTTGTGCAAGGGCCTCCAAATTGCCTCTTTTTCCTGCCAGTATAAGTACGGACTGTGTGACGTGCCTACTTGGATGCGGTCACTCATATAATCCTCCACCATTCTTTCAATGGTGAGAGAATCATATGCAGTGACAGTAGACGACATGTCCGTAATCGTTGTCAGGTCCTTCAGTCCGGACCAGATGTCAGCATCAGCAGTCGCTCCAGACTGCCCTGCATCACCGCCAGCGGGTGGGCTCGGAATTCTGAGCCTTTTCCTCGCACCCCCAGTTGCGGGAGAATGTGAAGGAGGAGATGTTGACAGGTCGCGTTCCGCTTGACTTGACAATTTTGTCACCAGCAGGTCTTTGAACCCCAGCAGACTTGTGTCTGCCGGAAAGAGAGATCCAAGGTAGGCTTTAAATCTAGGATCGAGCACGGTGGCCAAAATGTAGTGCTCTGATTTCAACAGATTGACCACCCGTGAATCCTTGTTAAGCGAATTAAGGGCTCCATCCACAAGTCCCACATACCTAGCGGAATCGCTCCGTGTTAGCTCCTCCTTCAATGTCTCCAGCTTCTTCTGCAAAAGCCTGATGAGGGGAATGACCTGACTCAGGCTGGCAGTGTCTGAACTGACTTCACGTGTGGCAAGTTCAAAGGGCATCAGAACCTTGCACAATGTTGAAATCATTCTCCACTGCGCTTGAGACAGGTGCATTCCACCTCCTATATCGTGCTCAATTGTATAGGCTTGAATGGCCTTTTGCTGCTCCTCCAACCTCTGAAGCATATAGAGGGTTGAATTCCACCTCGTTACCACTTCTTGCTTCAGATGATGGCAGGGCAGGTTCAGTTGTTTTTGGTGGTGCTCCAGTCTTCTGTACGTGGTGCCTGTACGCCGAAAGTGTCCCGCAATTCTTCTGGCCACCGACAGCATCTCTTGCACGCCCCTGTCGTTTTTTAAAAAATTCTGCACCACCAAATTCAAGGTATGTGCAAAACATGGGACGGGCTGGAATTTGCCCATATTTAATGCACACACAATATTGCTGGCGTTGTCCGATGCCACAAATCCACAGGAGAGTCCAATTGGGGTAAGCCATTCCGCGATGATCTTCCTCAGTTGCCGTAAGAGGTTTTCAGCTGTGTGCGTATTCTGGAAAGCGGTGATACAAAGCGTAGCCTGCCTAGGAAAGAGTTGGCGTTTGCGAGATGCTGCTACTGGTGCCGCCGCTGCTGTTCTTGCGGCGGGAGTCCATACATCTACCCAGTGGGCTGTCACAGTCATATAGTCCTGACCCTGCCCTGCTCCACTTGTCCACATGTCCGTGGTTAAGTGGACATTGGGTACAACTGCATTTTTTAGGACACTGGTGAGTCTTTTTCTGACGTCCGTGTACATTATCGGTATCGCCTGCCTAGAGAAGTGGAACCTAGATGGTATTTGGTAACGGGGGCACACTACCTCAAGAAATTGTCTAGTTCCCTGTGAACTAACGGCGGATACCGGACGCACGTCTAACACCAACATAGTTGTCAAGGCCTCAGTTATCCGCTTTGCAGCAGGATGACTGCTGTGATATTTCATCTTCCTCGCAAAGGACTGTTGGACAGTCAATTGCTTACTGGAAGTAGTACAAGTGGGCTTACGACTTCCCCTCTGGGATGACCATCGACTCCCAGCAGCAACAACAGCAGCGCCAGCAGCAGTAGGCGTTACACGCAAGGATGCATCGGAGGAATCCCAGGCAGGAGAGGAATCGTCAGAATTGCCAGTGACATGGCCTGCAGAACTATTGGCATTCCTGGGGAAGGAGGAAATTGACACTGAGGGAGTTGGTGGGGTGGTTTGCGTGAGCTTGGTTACAAGAGGAAGGGATTTACTGGTCAGTGGACTGCTTCCGCAGTCACCCAAAGTTTTTGAACTTGTCACTGACTTATTATGAATGCGCTGCAGGTGACGTATAAGGGAGGATGTTCCGAGGTGGTTAACGTCCTTACCCCTACTTATTACAGCTTGACAAAGGCAACACACGGCTTGACAAATGTTGTCCGCATTTCTGGTGAAATACTTCCACACCGAAGAGCTGATTTTTTTGGTATTTTGACCAGGCATGTCAATGGCCCTATTCCTCCCACGGACAACAGGTGTCTCCCCGGGTGCCTGACTTAAACAAACCACCTCACCATCAGAATCCTCCTGGTCAATTTCCTCCCCAGCGCCAGCAACACCCATATCCTCCTCATCCTGGTGTACTTCAACACTGACATCTTCAATCTGACTATCAGGAACTGGACTGCGGGTGCTCCTTCCAGCACTTGCAGGGGGCGTGCAAATGGTGGAAGGCGCATGCTCTTCACGTCCAGTGTTGGGAAGGTCAGGCATCGCAACCGACACAATTGGAGTCGGACTCTCCTTGTGGATTTGGGATTTCGAAGAACGCACATCTCTTTGCGGTGCTTTTGCCAGCTTGAGTCTTTTCATTTTTCTAGCGAGAGGCTGAGTGCTTCCATCCTCATGTGAAGCTGAACCACTAGCCATGAACATAGGCCAGGGCCTCAGCCGTTCCTTGCCACTCCGTGTGGTAAATGGCATATTGGCAAGTTTACGCTTCTCCTCCGACAATTTTATTTTAGATTTTGGAGTCCTTTTTTTACTGATATTTGGTGTTTTGGATTTTACATGCTCTGTACTATGACATTGGGCATCGGCCTTGGCAGACGACGTTGCTGGCATTTCATCGTCTCGGCCATGACTAGTGGCAGCAGCTTCAGCACGAGGTGGAAGTGGATCTTGATCTTTCCCTAATTTTGGAACCTCAACATTTTTGTTCTCCATATTTTAATAGGCACAACTAAAAGGCACCTCAGGTAAACAATGGAGATGGATGGATACTAGTATACAATTATGGATGGACTGCCGAGTGCCGACACAGAGGTAGCTACAGCCGTGGACTAACGTACTGTGTCTGCTGCTAATATAGACTGGATGATAATGAGATGAAATCAATATAATATCACTAGTACTGCAGCCGGACAGGTATGTATATTTATTATGTAATGACTGATGACGGACCTGCTGGACACTGTCAGCTCAGCAGCACCGCAGACTGCTACAGTAAGCTACTATACTATAGTAGTATGTACAAAGAAGAAAGAAAAAAAAAAAACACGGGGAGGTGGTATACAATTATGGATGGACTGCCGAGTGCCGACACAGAGGTAGCTACAGCCGTGGACTACCGTACTGTGTCTGCTGCTAATATAGACTGGATGATAATGAGATGAAATCAATATAATATCACTAGTACTGCAGCCGGACAGGTATGTATATTTATTATGTAATAACTGATGACGGACCTGCTGGACACTGTCAGCTCAGCAGCACCGCAGACTGCTACAGTAAGCTACTATACTATAGTAGTATGTACAAAGAAGAAAGAAAAAAAAAACCACGGGGAGGTGGTATACAATTATGGATGGACTGCCGAGTGCCGACACAGAGGTAGCTACAGCCGTGGACTAACGTACTGTGTCTGCTGCTAATATAGACTGGATGATAATGAGATGAAATCAATATAATATCACTAGTACTGCAGCCGGACAGGTATGTATATTTATTATGTAATGACTGATGACGGACCTGCTGGACACTGTCAGCTCAGCAGCACCGCAGACTGCTACAGTAAGCTACTATACTATAGTAGTATGTACAAAGAAGAAAGAAAAGAAAAACCCACGGGGAGGTGGTATACAATTATGGATGGACTGCCGAGTGCCGACACAGAGGTAGCTACAGCCGTGGACTAACGTACTGTGTCTGCTGCAAATATAGACTGGATGATAATGAGATGAAATCAATATAATATCACTAGTACTGCAGCCGGACAGGTATGTATATTTATTATGTAATGACTGATGACGGACCTGCTGGACACTGTCAGCTCAGCAGCACCGCAGACTGCTACAGTAAGCTACTATACTATAGTAGTATGTACAAAGAAGAAAGAAAAAAAAAAAACCACGGGGAGGTGGTATACAATTATGGATGGACTGCCGAGTGCCGACACAGAGGTAGCTACAGCCGTGGACTAACGTACTGTGTCTGCTGCTAATATAGACTGGATGATAATGAGATGAAATCAATATAATATCACTAGTACTGCAGCCGGACAGGTATGTATATTTATTATGTAATGACTGATGACGGACCTGCTGGACACTGTCAGCTCAGCAGCACCGCAGACTGCTACAGTAAGCTACTATACTATAGTAGTATGTACAAAGAAGAAAGAAAAAAGAAAAACCACGGGGAGGTGGTATACAATTATGGATGGACTGCCGAGTGCCGACACAGAGGTAGCTACAGCCGTGGACTAACGTACTGTGTCTGCTGCTAATATAGACTGGATGATAATGAGATGAAATCAATATAATATCACTAGTACTGCAGCCGGACAGGTATGTATATTTATTATGTAATGACTGATGACGGACCTGCTGGACACTGTCAGCTCAGCAGCACCGCAGACTGCTACAGTAAGCTACTATACTATAGTAGTATGTACAAAGAAGAAAGAAAAAAAAAAACCACGGGGAGGTGGTATACAATTATGGATGGACTGCCGAGTGCCGACACAGAGGTAGCTACAGCCGTGGACTAACGTACTGTGTCTGCTGCTAATATAGACTGGATGATAATGAGATGAAATCAATATAATATCACTAGTACTGCAGCCGGACAGGTATGTATATTTATTATGTAATGACTGATGACGGACCTGCTGGACACTGTCAGCTCAGCAGCACCGCAGACTGCTACAGTAAGCTACTATACTATAGTAGTATGTACAAAGAAGAAAGAAAAAAAAAAACCACGGGGAGGTGGTATACAATTATGGATGGACTGCCGAGTGCCGACACAGAGGTAGCTACAGCCGTGGACTAACGTACTGTGTCTGCTGCTAATATAGACTGGATGATAATGAGATGAAATCAATATATATGTATATATAATATCACTAGTACTGCAGCCGGACAGGTATATATATTTATTATGTAATGACTGATGACGGACCTGCTGGACACTGTCAGCTCAGCAGCACCGCAGACTGCTACAGTAAGCTACTATAGTAGTATGTATAAAGAAGAATGAAAAAAAAAAAAACCACGGGTAGGTGGTATACAATATTATATATATATATATATATTATATACAATTATATATATATATATATATATATATATATATATTAAACTGGTGGTGGTGATTGATTATTAAACTGGTGGTCAGGTCACTGGTCACACTATCAGCAACTTGCAAGTAGTACTCCTAAGCAGACAATCACAAAATATATTATACTGGTCTGGTGGTCAGTGTGGTCACAATGGCAGTGTGGCACTGACTCTGGCAGCAAAAGTGTGCACTGTACGTTATATGTACTCCTGAGTCCTGCTCTCAGACTCTAACTGCTCCCCACTGTCAGTGTCTCCCCCACAAGTCAGATAATTAATACAGTCACACTATCTAATCTATATCACTTCAGCAAGTAGTAGTAGTATAGTAGTACTCCTCCTAATAATGCTCCCCAAAATTACTACTACTGTGTCTCTCTCTACTGTCTCACTCTCTTCTCTAAACGGAGAGGACGCCAGCCACGTCCTCTCCCTATGAATCTCAATGCACGTGTGAAAATGGCGGCGACGCGCGGCTCCTTATATAGAATCCGAGTCTCGCGATAGAATCCGAGCCTCGCGAGAATCCGACAGCGGGATGATGACGTTCGGGCGCGCTCGGGTTAACCGAGCAAGGCGGGAAGATCCGAGTCGCCCGGACCCGTGTAAAAAAACCTGAAGTTCGGGCGGGTTCGGTTTCCGAGGAACCGAACCCGCTCATCTCTAATACAATCACCTTTTTGCACTTCTACAGACTCAGACATCCTACGTCAGCATTACCTGTGGAAAAGCTACTTCACATAAGGTTGCCTGGTGGTCATAATAATTTGGCCAGTCACTGTATAATATGTATGTTCAGGCTGGGCTGGCTATTGAACCTTATATTGTAATATTATTATATAGATAATGATATATTCTTTGTAGAGTTGTTCTTGTGAAATACACATTGATGCTCCTACTGAACAAAGCAGTTTCCTTCAGTTTATCCCGTCCCTGTCCGTATAATGCAGGTAGTATAGAAGACACTGCCCTATGCATTTTGAATTACTACCCTCTGAATTAATAATTGTGCACCCTATAGGCTAATGGCTCTTCTATCCAAAACCTCACATTCATTATTTTTAAATTAAATAATGTTCGTCAAACACAGAGAAACAAAAAAAAAAAAGCGTAAAACAAAAAGTAAAGCATACAACCACCTCTATGCCACTCCTGAAGCTGGATATGTGCCAGTTTTGTCTATTCGGTATACAGAACTGTCAGGGATGGGCAGCCTTCATCACTACAGCTGCTGCAGAAATACATCTCGCATGATACTCATCACAATATCGCTAAGCATTGTGGGAAATGTATTTCAGTCACACCAAGATTGATGCAAGTTGTCCATTTCTGACTAACAAAAACAAATGTAACATCTTGTAGGCAGGTCCTGGAGATGTTTATTTCATTCTGAATACTGAAAATTTCCAAATGGTGACTTTCAATTTTTTTTTATAATAATTGCTTAACCCTTGTAAATTTTGGTAGGCTGAGGGCTTTGATTCCATCTTCGCATAAATGCAACACTGTAATTTGTAAAAGACCCCCTAATCCTGCTGTGCTTTAGGAAGCTCCTCATCTAGTAGGCATCATCACCACAATAGCAGAATTGCACAACCCATGGATCTGGGACGCACCTGTTTTTGCTGCATCCTGTATGTTAGCCAAATTATACATTCTATAGGGAACCGCCTAATTTGCAGTCCCAGAACAATGACACACTGGCACTTGGGGGCAGATGTATTACCCTGGAGAAGTCATAAGGAAGTGATAAACCAGTGATAAGTGCAAGGTGATAAACGCACCAGCCAATCAGCTCCAATATGCAAATTGACAGTTAGGAGCTGACTGGCTGGTGCGTTTATCACTTTGCACTTATCACTGGTTTATCACTTCCTTATGCCTTTTCCAGGTTAATACAGCTGCCCCTAGAGGTCTTTACTGTTAAAAGAAAAGGTTGATCAGCACGGCTTTATACTACTTAATGTTTATTACACCTTATTACTGTAAGCTAAGAGCCAACAAATGCCAAGTTTTAACTGTCACCAAATAATAACAAAAATAACCGTTACATACTATATCCTACAGATACTGTTATACAGCCAATCCTATTATGCAGAGCTGTTGTGCTCAAATAATACCTTTTAAAAATTTGATGTAAGCTCCTAATTATATTAAATAGCTAATTCCCAGTAAGCTACACAGGAATTCAAATTACATTTGTTTAATGAAAAACTAAAATACAAGATTTATCTTAAATCTGTCCTTCGCACATAGAATACATTATACAATGGCGTGACTGTACAAGGATGAGCACAACAACATGCTAGTTCCCCTCACCTCTTCAGTAAACTGCAATGATGTAATCTGCAATGTCTGCGTCACATGAAAACAATTCCATGTGTGTGCACAATGACACGCTCCGTTACCTACAGGGTCATCCCATGCAGAAGGCCAGCACACACCTGGTCACTGAAAACATTTTCTGATCACTACCTAGGACGAATCAATCAGTGCTGTGACACAGACAACTGTTCAATCAGCATCATAAGATATTGGTCAGTTCTGTTGCATTACATCACTGAATGACCAAATACTGTAATACAGAAACATAATAATACAGCACATAGTGAATGTCACTACAAGTTACTATAGATTTCATGTTCATTTTTAGAAATGCTCTGTGATAACATTAATTCTTCCTATTTATTCAAATTCCACATTACAAATTGCAGCAACATACAGTAGTAGTAGAATATAGTTGTCAAATATTTAAATTAGTGGTTAAGCAATATATTGTCAACACTCCTTTATCTAGTATGAATGGTGGCTCTGACACACCAATTACGGAGCACTTCAGGAGCCAGACAGACTGTACTTTGATGACTGAGCTGTACATTATCCTCTGGCAGTGCTTTGTTCATATAAACGCTGTACACTGGAAAAGCTTAAACCATAAACCCCTCTGATCACTAATCAGTGTCCTGTGCACTTCATGGCAATAGTTTCATTTCTGATCTAACAGACATGCAGCATAATACAGTTCAGAGAGCTAATGAATGAAGGTCAAAGAGACAAGGTGGAGATATAAATAATGTACTGCAGCAAAGAGCTGGGCTTGTTACATTACATGCCGGGACTCACCATCGGAGCAGGGAATCCACAGACAGAAGCACAGGAGAGCGCTCTTCTTTCTTCAGGATAAATAGCACCTGCAATCATGTCAGGATGATGCAGGGTGACTTAGCAAACAGGCTGAAATTCTCCACTCAAGTAGCCACCTGCAATAGTTATTTTACTAATACCAGAGCCCCACACATATCCTCCATCTACAGCATGGAGCTGAATGTGATCAAGCTATAGCAAACGTTCCATTTTATTAGGTTTATGTTACAAGGAAGAAGGGTGTTGAGGAATCCTCTTCCATGTGGCTAAGCTACTCTGTAAGATACCATCAGTATTCTTAGTCAGTCCCTGGAAACATCCAATCAAGAAGTGAGCAGTGTCAGCATGACGCTGGACAGGAAAAAAAAAAAAAAACACATTTACTGCAGAGCATCAAAGCTAGCTTTAGCATCCACTGCCTTTACCAGGGAACACTTGATTCTTCCCTACGCATAAAATCCTCTAGTAACTGTTTCACTGTCTTATCGGAGCATGCACCACATTCAGCAGCCTCTGCTTCTTCCCTACCTATCATTCACAACAGGCTTCTGTGTGTATGAGGACATGGGTCAAAGGTGGCGTTCCTCTGTTCTGCAAAACCCTGACTGCAGTGTCCCAGTCTACACTCTCTGCAAATCAGGCAGTGGAACAAAAAATGACTATTTAATTCCAACAGCAGGCACAACGCCACTACAGCATCAAAGTAGCCCTGACTCCTTATATTCCCTCTAAGGCAGGTACATACACATTCTGCATATTAGCACCTTTCTACCCTGAAAACTCATCTGACTTCTACAAGGACAAAATGCACTTGGTACTGTGTGTCCCATGCAGGATGGAGGTTCCACCCCAAAGGGCTCAGCATCTAGGCAATTTTATTAACATTAACACGGGTGCAAGAGAGTAATCCATTAAAAATACTTTCACAGTTGTAAACATTTGGATACAATGTCCAAGGATTCTTTGTTATTGAACAGATGCTTGCATGGCGCAGTCCTAAATCTCTAATCCTCATTTATTGTATCTCTCTCATTAATAAACCTAAAACTGCAGAGAGTATAACAGAACAGAGATTTAGAAACAAACCCAGCGTTCGGGAGAGGTAGTGTTGTATCAGTACTACAACACAGACATTAAAGGTCACTTAGAACTACTCAGAACAAAATGTGCACAATGTTATGGAGTCTACAGATTAATGTATCAAGATGTAGCATCTGCAGGAGAACAATTAATTGAATTTGAAAGTGGTCTGAACTCAGGAGGATTGGGGCATTCTGGATTGTAAATTCATTTGGGCACGGACTTCACTGTACTGTTTTTTGTTTTTGTTTTTTGATCATTATATCTAATTTCTTTGTGTCATGATTTGTTTTAGTTACAGCACTGCCATAGGCAAAACTAGGCATTTGGTAATGGATGGTCTCAGTTACAACCCCTCGTCTGAACTTGTGCTATCTTGGAAGTTTGTGACACAGGGGATAAATCAGAGTTGATCTCAGCAGCAAATTTGTTAGCAGTTGGGCAAAACCTTGTGCACTGCAGGGGGGCAGATATAACATGTGCAGAGAGAGTTAGATTTGGGTGGGGTGTGTTAAAAACCAAAATCTAAATTGCAGTGTAAAAATAAAGCAGCCACTATTACCCTGCACAGAAACAAAATAACCCACCCAAATCTAAAGGGCCCCATACACTACAACGATATGTCTGAGGCTGAAGTCGAATGCAGTTTCCCTTGAACTCCCCTGGGAGTTTCCCGGGAATGATTCCATACGATTTTGCTATTTTTGCATACGATATATCACATGCGATTGATGAAGCTGCTATATATCGCATGCAATATATCGTACGGCATACAATTGTACAATGAGATATATCTGATGGGCTGGATAGAGGGCTACGGGGGCTGGGCGTGTCCTGAGAATGCCAGTCTAACTTCCCTGTGATACATCGCATGCAATATATCATATGCACAAAAAACACACTTTTTTTCATCCAATTCCGATATATCATTATTGCAGCACCAACGACCTAGGGGATCCTATCCAACAGCCATGGGGATGCACATCAGATTGGATACGATCTAAAACACGTACGATTGTATACAATTTCATACAATATATCAGACGGATATATCGGAATTGTATGGAATCATGTAAAATCGTACTAGTGTATGGGGCCCTTAACTCTTTCTGCAAATGTTATATCTGCCCCCCCTGCAGTGCACATGGTTTTGCCCAACTGCTAACAAATTTGCTGCTGCGATCAACTCGGAATTACCCCCATGGTTTTGTGACCAAAATTGAGACAGCAAAGATTTCTATCCTTATCCTTATTATCAGGTCACTCTTTCAATTAGCGACATGCGGTGAGGTGAGGTGAGGTGAGGCAGGGTAGGCAGAGCTTCTCCTATCATACTCCAGTATACTACACAGTCTGGACTACAAAAATTATATGAAAAACACAAAGATGATATTATAAATATCTTCTTTGTATTATCTAATCATTTTTATAGTCCAAACTCTGGAGTGTACTGGAGTATGATAGGAGAGGCTCTGCCTCCCTTGTCTACACATCTCTGATCAAAAGTCAGCAAATTTCCAGAAGTATACACCGCTGCACCTTGGTGTAATGCCCACATGACCCCTCGGGTTCATATATCTGTGTGTAAATCTGGCTCTGATACTAGCGAGTGCCTCCCCAGCCCATTACCTCTTTGCATGTCACTGCTTTCAAGGGCCAAGGTCCTGGAAGCAGCATAGGCTCCCAGGAGCTGGCCAGGTTCATCACTGCTTGGAAAGTGATAAAATAGAGAGATTAAAAGTACCAGCCAATCAGCTCCTTACTGCCATTTTTCAAACACATCATGTGACATGGCAGTTAGGACCTGATTGGCTGTCAATTCTTCTTGCTCCATTTTATCACTCTCCAAGCGATGATGCATCTAGCCCTTAGTGACATTATTTTAGGATGCTTTTTCAAAATATTTCTGTCACAAGTGGAGACTTTTCCTGTGGATGCTGTTAGCCGCTTGCCTGGCACACTGCGGTGGCGGAGGGATCAGCACTGTTCGAGAAAATAAACAAGTGCAACATATAAGACAAACAGCCATATCCCACAGTAGCATTTACAAGAGCTTTGTAATCACCCTAATAATCTCTTGCGCATCTGGGAAAATATTGATCTTGCAACTAGCCCTGGATGCCACACTGGTGGCTTGAATTAATAAGAAACAGTTATGGTTAAGCACACTGTTTATTAGCTCCATAGCTATAGCCCCCTCCCTGCTTTTTCTTTGTGTTTAGTAACTCCCTCATCGCATGGTCATTGCCACTGAATAAGCTGCCATCTGCGCTTATATTGCGGCTGCTGCCCATTTACAAATTTGGTGTCTGCGGGTAATACAGCCACCATGGCAGCAGCACCATGAGACACAGATTGACTCAGGCTGATATGACACAAACACCGTACAAGTTCAGAACATGCTTGTTCTAAAACTATTAATGAGTACAGAAACATGTGTATGAATAGCTATACACTATGCCATCATTTCTAAAGAAATCTGATATGATTCATTTCATGCATCCAGTGGCGTCAAGAAATGGGGGGAGAGGGTACAAATTACCTGGGCCCCGGTCTGATAGAGGGGCCCAGTGGGGGCTCAGGTCCATGCCTCCTTTGATTAAGCCATGCCCACTGAAAAGTACCTGTGCCCAGTCAGGCTCTCTACTGCGTGGGTGCTTCTGATGTGCTAGACAACCCCCCAAAGAGGAGTGGCCATGCCCGCAGCATGCTGTGGTCACACCCCCTCCAGTGGGGGCAGGGGGGCCAAGGAAGATGTTGTACCGGGGCCCAGGATTTCTCTTGGCTGCCCTGCATGCATCAGATACTGTATTGTCATGTTTATACTTGGTACATTCAAACTGAATTCAAATACAATATAATGCATGTATTGGTACTGATTCTGAGTTGGACACTGCTGCATCTGTGTCTGTATCTTTTACCAGTGCAGTGTGTGCAGCTTTATGCTACTACCGGTATAAGCCCTTCCCTGGTAGACAGCCGTGCGTCTGTATGTGCAAGGACTGATCGTCTTTAGATACTGAAACACTGTATTAATTGGTGCCATGGCTCGCACCATGGAAACTTGTAGCAGCCCCATGCTAGGTGCAGGTTCGCTGTCAGAGTATGGTCTCCAACATGCAGTGCGGCTTTTTAGTGCATTAGACACATGCTCAGTAGACAAAAAATTCACCCAAATCCATGAACTTAAGCATTACCCGTGACTGAAGCACTTAGTGTGGATCTGGAATTTCTAGGTGTGTGTATGAATTTAGTATTTTCTGTATACAATGAGGATGTATCTGGCTTCCTCTTCCCAAAACACATTACAGTGAAACACATATCCACACAACAATTAGCATAAAACACACATACACACAAAATCTCACTGCCCGTTCTTCCTTCCCCATATCCCTCTCCTCCCTCCACTATTTCTTTCTCCCTCTTGTTTTTCCAGCACATTCCACAGATACTCGATTGGATTGAGATCTGGGAACTATAGAGTCAACTCTTTGTCATGTTCCTCAAGCCAATCCTGAATAATTTGGCAGTGTGGCAGGGAGCATTATCCTGCTGAAAGAGGCCACTTCTATTAGAGAATACCATTGCCATGAAGGGGTGTACTTAGTCTGCAACAATGTTTAGGTAGGTTGTATGTGTCAAAGTAACATGCACATGAATGGCAGGACCCAAGGTTTCCCAGCAGAACATTGCCTCCTTCCCGTAGTGCATCCTGGTACCATCTCTTCCCAAGGTAAATAATGCACACACCCAGCTGTCCACAGGATGTAACAGAAAATGTGCTTCACCACCTGGCCACCTTCTTACACTGCTCCAGGATCCAGTTTGGACGCTCACATGCCCATTGTAAATGCTTTAGGCAGTGTGCAGGGGTCAGTATGACCGGTATGCAGCAAGCTGCGATGCACTGTGTGTTCCAACACCTTTCTATCATAGCCAGCAGTAATTATTTCTGCAAAAGTAGCTCTTCTGGGGGATCGGACCAAACAGGCTAGCCTTTGCTCCCCATGAGCATCAATAAGCCTTGGGCACTCATGACCCTATCAGCGGTACACCGGTTATCCTTCCTTGGACCAATTTTGGTAGGTACCAACCCCTGTATACTGAGAACACCCCACAAGACCTGCCGTTTAGGAGATGCTCTGACCCATTTGTCTGGCCATCACAATTTGGCCCTTGTCGGAGTTGCTCAGATCATGACACTTGCCCATTTTTCCTGCTTCCATACATCCACTTCAAGAACTGAATATTCACTTGCTGGCTAATAAATCCCACCCCTTAACAGGTGATATTGTAACAAGATAAATCAATGTTATTCAACGGTGACTGGTGTGAATGTTATGGCTGGTGGGTGTATGGTTTTTTTTCTTCTTTTAGCAAACATTTTAATTGAGAGATCTGCAGGTCTTTGAAATATTATATACAGTATGCTAGTAGATAAGATACAGTTACAGCTAAGTTGTCTTAAATTACATTGAGTTTCCAGTGATTGTGCATTTAAAGTCGCTGGATGTAACAGGCAGTGATTTAGAAGTTTCCTATGTAACGTGACGTCTTGCAGTGAACTCTAACCCACATAAAAACTGGACAATCCTCTGGCAACTTTCATTAAATAGGGCATTTTCTTTTAAAAACAACTGGATTTGAATTGTACGATTTGTTAGAAAGACAATAGATATTTGTAGCTCGATCCCAGTGGTGTCAGACCACCTTCACACGGCAGCAACCAATGAGGATGATGGAAAACTAGCTGGTGAGTAGATCTAAATTGTAGCAGAGGAAAACATGAAATCATTTAACCATAACAGCATGGTCTACAGCAGCCAGTAAAACAAAATGCACCATGAAAAAAATTCTTAAAAGCAGATGATCTTTCATCAGAACAACTGTAGACAAAAGTGTCCCTATGTGACATCTAGCAGCAGTCAGACAAGTGCAGAGGCCATTATTATTTATATATACCTGTCGTCATTGTGGATATCATTCAACAGTGGCTTGCCTTCCAGAACATACAAATGCATGATTAAGCAACCACAATACCATATTCTATAATTGAACTTTGGCAAATATGTTTGTTGCCGTTTTATTTTTGGATCTATTGGTAACACTGCAATCCAAAATTAAAATGTATGCAAATTCCTGGAGCCCTCACATGCCGTTCCAACACACCTGCCTCAAATTTAGGAGGAGGAACTACAGCAACAGGAGGACATCCTCCTGACTTTGACCTTCAGCGGAGAGTACACCAGTGAATATTGAGGCAAAAACAGCTGCAAGAACCAGAGATACCTCCATAACAACAAACAGGCCCTACAATGGGCAGTAGAACTGGGACACAGGAGGAACTGCACAAAGTAAAATTTAAATGTATGCAGGATGACGCATAACAAACACCGTAACCTACCATCTGAAAAAAAACGAACCTTGCAACTACTGTTTCTCAGTTCACAAGACACCTATCGCTAACACGTTAGAAAGATTAGACATTCAACTGTTAGACACTAATCAAGCATTTAGAGAGCACAGTGAGACTCAACAGATGATGGCCAATGAAATATGTGCGGCAAATGTTCAGCTGTTAGCACTATTTACATGCACTCAGTACCATAGCATCCATCAACCAAACTGACCCCGCTACTATACCACCGAGATGAAATGTGACAGTGTGACATGATGTTCCATCACTTCAGGTATTGGTGAGTAAAGTGCTATATTTTATACACTTACCAAAGAGGGAGATGGATAAAGAACAGCTCTCACAAAATAACTCAGGAAGAATCGGTTTAGTTTTTACAGAATTTTTTTTTTTTTTTTCAAATGTTAGAACCACACAAAATGCTCAGTAAGACTTTGTTGGTATAATGCCCTTACATATAAAAGTCGTATTGGGTGAGCATGTCTCCAAACTCCCACCTCTCCTCTATGGGGGGGTCATTCTGACCCGTTTGCACGCTGCAGTGTGTCGCAGCAGTGCGAACGGGTCAGAACTGCGCACGCACGTTGTTGCCCGGCGACAGCGACGCCGCCAATGGAAAAAATGATCGCAGCCGCGATCGCAAGAAGACTGACAGGCGGGAGGCGTTCTGGATCAACTGACCGTTTTCAAGGCGTGGTGAGGCGAACGCAGGGGTGTCCAGGCGTTTGGAGGGCGGATGTCTGACGTCAATTCCGGGACCTTCATTGCTGGATCCGTCGCACAGGGTAAGTAAATCTGATCCTGGTCTTCTTTTGCTCAAAACTTTTTTTGCAAAGCAGGGCTGCACAAGTGTTCGCAGCCTTGCTATGCAAAAAATCCCTCCCCATAGGTGGTGTCTAGTTGATCGCACGGGCTGCAAAAAGTAGATTCGTGCGATCAACTCGGAATGACCCCCAATATTCACATCTGCAGACGATAAAAGGACCCCTGGCTCCTCGATGTATGCTACAGGTCAGCCCTATCTTGCTGAAGGGAAATATTGTGTAGCACACAGCAAAGTATTTACAATGTCAGCAACCTTTTCAGGAGCATGGAGGAGCACCCAACCAGATTTGTAAAGGCACCCTAGTCTGCTTTTCTGTGTGTTTAACAGAGGTGTCATAAGCAAAGATAGACACCCATAACCTGAATTGCATAAAATAAGAAATAAGAAAGATGTTAACGTCAATAACAGCATGTTGCGTGTAGTGTGCATGAAGCAATTCTTAGGAAAAATAGAAACAAATCATACCTACTAGTCAGCCCTATTATATCTTTCCATTCACAAATATACCCACAGAGGTGACTGGCTCTAGATAGATGCCTCATGGCAATACCAAGGAAAGACTGATACCACATTATATATTCTGCGGTTAACATCACAGACCACTTGCACATTGAGGGAGTGGTAATGAAATCTATTCAAGTGAGGTGCTCTCAATGCAATATAAGTACAATCTATATCTCCCAGGATAATGGGCAGATACAAACAACACTTACTGTATGTCCTGCCACTGTGACTCGTGATTATAGCATCTTATAATACTGTATATACACAATCTATTTGCATTAATTAATTAAGTAGTAGCAGTGCTATAAAGGACTTTAAGGTGCTCTGTGCCAACCACACCACCTGGCCCTCCCAAAATGGCCTCAGTAGAACAATAAAGCTGCGGCTTGGGGGCATGCGATCTTCAAGAAGGAGACCTGTACATGCGCAGTGCTGCATCTACGCATGCACAAAACTCTAAACATCAGAGATTTACATAATCATGTCCAAAGGCTGCATATTTTTCCAGATCTGCTAAGTGCGAAAACTCCTTTGTGAATAAACCTGTGTCCACCGCTGTATCAGGTCCACAGTTCGCCTGTACAGGAGGGTCAGTAACGAGAATGTGTCATCTGGAGGGGCAACTTTCCTAGTGTTCCCATTATAGCACAAGATAAAAAAATCTATTAAGAAAAAGACAATAACACAATGATACAAACGCATAAACAAAACTCTGTCCATACTAGTTCTACAGCCCTTTACTTTCTTTATCCATCCGTTGGGGAAATAAAACAAAAACAGATAAATAATCCGCCTGAGTAGATGTCAAACTATTTTCAACTTCGAGTATGAACTGCATTAGTTAATTTTCTCTGGATTATATAAATTCAGGTGCGTATATGTAATTATGAAATGTGCATGTGTCCTTTAATGCATGTACGGTATGTCCACATGCCCTAACCTGTGCATGCATTTATGTATAGAGAAATGACATTGTAAGATCTAGTAGAACAGGAACGGTCTCCTATTATACAGTATCACATAATATCTTATCGAAATATCAATAAAGGATTATAATAATATAACAACAATAATAATAATAATAATATTATTATTATTATCTGTCCTTGGTACAGAATACTCTAAGAAAAAATTCAGATTGTAGCTTTTTAAATTAATAAGCAGCATCATGTATTAAGTAAGAGAATATGGCCCTCTGGTGGTTTATTATAGTAGCTTCATTAATCAGATCTTTTAGTTAGCTGAACTTATACTCGCCTTCCAGACTTTTACTAACAGGGGCTGGCTGGCAAGTTTTAGCCTGGGGGGCATACACAAAGCACTGGCCCACAAGTGGCATCCCATCCGTAAAGCAACCTCTCCCTTATATGCATCTGTGTAATGAGCATAAAGAGGGGAGAAGAGCAGCGAAGAGGTTCCCAGAAAGAAAGTGGAAGAAAAAAAAAACTGCCTGCCCCCTACTCCTTCTGTGACTGCAACACACTAGCACGAGAGGTTCCCTGAGTTTATATAGCAGTGACCCGGTCTAGCCTGTACCCTATCTAGCCTGCTGCTACTACCCCTCCCACGACAGGCTCACTCTTCCCACACCCATGCTCTGTCATGCAGCAGCACATATTAGCGAAGGGACCCTCACTGCTGACCTCCCGCTGCCCCTACTCTCATATGACTGGCTTGTCTGCCCCCACCCCCGCCATGTCCTGCCTGCACTTGCACAGTGCTAAATACAGTTACCGGAATTGCGGTAATGCGTTCTCCACAAGCTTGCCTCATTGCTTACCCTGCTTCTCATTGGAAGAAAGGTAAGCGTTCCTGAATGGCTACCAATCATTACTTTTCGGTGACCATTTCAGAGATATTAAAAAAGAAATACACAAAATAAGAAAAAATGAGAGAGAGAGAGAGAGAGAGAGAGAGAGAGAGACATGTTATAGACGGGGAGGAGTTCTGACTTAAAATGAGGGGGTTCTTACCTCATTGTCAGCTGACATGTACTCTGTCCTTTATTTTATTTGCACCAGATGGGGAGCAAGGGACAGGAGGCAGGGTTGTATCTTGGGATCAGAGAGCCCCAGGCAAAGTAAGGGACTGATGACGCCCCATATTTGAAATAGGTATGGCACGCGTGCCGAAAAAGGGGTATTGTCTTGTTGGGGAAGGAGCGTGGCCACACACTAGTACCCCCAATTCAAATTACACCACACAGTAGTGCCCTATTCACATTACACCACACAGTAGTGTCCCTTACACACATTACACTACACAGTAGCAGTGCTACTCACACATTTAGCCACACAGTAATAGTGCTACTTACACATTTAGCCACACATTAGCAGTTCCCAATTTGTCCAACTCAATGCTCAACACAAACACTGAACTCAATGTGACAGATACAACACTTGCTAAAGGATCAACCAACCAGATATAACTTGTAACCATAAACTTGAAAACAACCTAAGAAGTGACTGACTTCTGAGGACTACGAGGAAGATGTGGGACTGGTACAATGGATATACACAATTCTATATTACCATCAGCTTACAGTAGGTCTAATATAATGAAAATGTCTGGGGTTACAAATTGTAGACAAGAGGCTTGCAGTGCCAATGCCTGGTGTGAGGTTAAGTGAATGAAATACAGATTACCGTGCATTGCTCAGAGATGCTGCCTTCTACAGTGATTTTCCCCCAGCACCATGCCCCCCCCCCCCCATCTGTCAGTGCAGTGCGCTACCATGTACAGCAGATAAAAGTATGTATCCACCGTTATCTTGAGTAGTTTTCTGTGCCTAGTCACAACATGATTTATTAGCATAAACCCTTCAGCTATTGTTCTCAACTGCAATACAATACAGAGAACAATACAGCAGGGGATTAAGTCATTACAGCAGGGGATTAAGTCTGACTGGCCAGTCACAGTTAATCCTATTAACAGTCAAGATAAATGTGGATACATCTATATATCTGACCTGCACTCTGCACACCATGGCTGGGTCACCACCGAGCAGGAGACAGGGGCACTGCTGCAATGTTGGCGCTCCCCAGTGCCAGCGTCTGCGCGAAGTGTCGGAGGAGGTAAGGTAAATTACGAGATAAGCAACACAAGGAATACACTTCGTGTATTGCAGGTGAACTCCTTTTTGAAGTGACAGGTCCTTGTTTGTTTTTTCAGTAAAGTAATTTTTATTGGTAATTTAAGAAAAAGTAACAAACCGTAAAATAAAAAATAAATAAGACATGGGCATCTAATAGGTAGTGTATAAAACAGCAATTTTTAACAAATTATAATAAAGTCAATGTAAGATATACACATAATAATAATAATAATAATAATAATAATAATAAATGTAAAAGGGTCATAAACGGATTTTAAAATTATATAACTTCCCCGCACAGTGCGAGAGGCCCCAACTATAGAAACCTTCAAAAGTAGACTCAAGACTTTTCTGTTTACTCAAGCATTTCCATAATGTCCCTTTTAGTATCTTCATGCTTCTGTATTTTATGAAAATGTACTTCATTATTTTCTGTACTATATTATGCTATGTATCTGTTAAGCGCCTTGAGTCCTATTGGAGAAAGAGCGCTATATAAATAAAATTATTATTATTATTATTATTATATAAGATACTGAGCCAATATTATGTATTAACATATCAACCAATCCATGGAGTGCACACTCAGGCTAACAAAATATAAACAATAAATAAACAGCTTACTCATAAAACACTAATATCCTTGACCTGGTAGAGGCCATATTGAGACGGACACCAGTGATCCCAAAACCTATGATACTTACAAGCAGTATTTCGAGGGGTGTATAAGTACATTTCATGGTCCGGAGGGTCATCTACAAGAGCCTGCCATATGTAGTGAAGGGGGATCCAGCGCAAGACAAGTTCTACTAGCTATTACAACTTTGGCCCGAGTGGTCAGGCACATAATATACACTGCTCAAAAAATAAAGGGAACACTAAAATAACACATCCTAGATCTGAATGAATTAAATATTCTTATTAAATACTTTGTTCTTTACATAGTTGAATGTGCCGACAACAAAATCACACAAAAATTATCAATGGAAATCAAATTTATTAACCCATGGAGGTCTGGATTTGGAGTCACCCTCAAAATTAAAGTGGAAAAACACACTACAAGCTGATCCAACTTTGATGTAATGTCCTTAAAACAAGTCAAAATGAGGCTCAGTAGTGTGTGTGGCCTCCACGTGCCTGAATGACCTCCCTACAATGCCTGGGCATGCTCCTGATGAGGTGGCGGATGGTCTCCTGAGGGATCTCCTCCCAGACCTGGACTAAAGCATCCGCCAACTCAGTCTGTGGTGCAACGTGGCATTGGTGGATGGAGCGAGACATGATGTCCCAGATGTGCTCAATTGGATTCAGGTCTGGGAAACGGGCGGGCCAGTCCATAGCATCAATGCCTTCGTCTTGCAGGAACTGCTGACACACTCCAGCCACATGAGGTCTAGCATGGTCTTGCATTAGGAGGACCCAGGGCTAACCGCACCAGCATATGGTCTCACAAGGGGTCTGAGGATCTCGTCTCGGTACCTGATGGCAGTCAGGCTACCTCTGGCGAGCACATGGAGGGCTGTGCGGCCCCCCAAAGAAATGCCACCCCACACCATTCTGACCCACTGCCAAACCGGTCATGCTGGAGGATGTTGCAGGCAGCAGAACGTTCTCCTTGGCGTCTCCTGACTCTGTCACATGTGCTCAGTGAGAACCTGCTTTCATCTGTGAAGAGCACAGGGCGCCAGTGGCGAATTTGCCAATCTTGGTGTTCTCTGGCAAATGCCAAACGTCCTGCACGGTGTTGGGCTGTAAGCACAACCCCCACCTGTGAACGTCGGGCCCTCATACCACCCTCATGGAGTCTGTTTCTGATCGTTTGAGTAGACACATGCACATTTGTGGCTTGCTGGAGGTCATTTTGCAGGCCTCTGGCAGAGCTTCTCCTGTTCCTCCTTGCACAAAGGCGGAGGTAGCGGTCCTGCTGCTGGGTTGTTGCCCTCCTACGGCCTCCTCCACATCTCCTGATGTACTGGCCTGTCTCCTGGTAGCGCCTCCATGCTTTGGACAATACGCTGACAGACACAGCAAACCTTCTTGCCACAGTTCGCATTGATGTGCCATCCTGGATGAGCTGCACTACCTGAGCCACTTGTGTGGGTTGTAGGGAGGTCATACAGGCACGTGGAGGCCACACACACTACTGAGACTCATTTTGACTTGTTTTAAGGACATTACATCAAAGTTGGATCAGCATGTAGTGTGTTTTCCCACTTTAATTTTGAGGGTGACTCCAAATCCAGACCTCCATGGGTTAATAAATTTGATTTCCATTGATAATTTTTGTGTGATTTTGTTGTCAGCACATTCAGCTATGTAAAGAACAAAGTATTTAATAAGAATATTTCATTTATTCAGATCTAGGATGTGTTATTTTAGTGTTCCCTTTATTTTTTTGAGCAGTGTATAATTTATAGTATATGAAGCATTATGAAAAGCCTCTAAGTACAATTCCCTTGGTTGTAGGGGAAACGGCGACGACAGGAGCAGTATCTTGGACATAGGGCCTTATTTGGGTTGGATCGCAGTTTCCAGATGTGCAGAACATGTCCAGAGTTAGCATCTCAGATATGCAATCGCCTCTGACTGATTGAGGGAGGTGGGCGGTGGACGGAAGCAGCCAGCATTAGGGAAAACAGGGGCCTGCCACCCCCGTTTTATAGGAGTGGCGAGGCCAAGGACGCTGTCGCAGTTTCCTTGGCATCGCTAGCCTCCCTGCGACTGCAAGTCTGAGTAAAGTCAGACTTACTGAAACTGCATCCCAAACTGCGATAGCATCGCAGTTTATAACAATCACACCTCCTCCTGCATTTGCATTGCTAAGGATCATAATTAAAAACCGCTAATAGCAGCTTTGCAATTACAATCCAGCCTGAATAAGGCTCATAATCAAAAACACTTGTCCAAAACTGAAGGACATCTGGACATTTCCATAGCATATGCCAGAAGGCACCATCAATGGAACCACACTTGGGACTTCCCCTTCTTACAATTCAGCGCTGGAGCAGGGCGCCCTGGGATGACCATGCACCCAAACATGAGAGGTGACATGCTGAGGAACTCCAGGTACAACTACAGCTACACATCCGGAGTGTCCAAAGGTCGCTCCAGGTAGCTGTGCAGCAACGGTACAGGGTGAACAAAAAAAATACAGGTGCTGTGGGGAAATCGACAGTTGCACCCTCAGGACAGTGGTTGCACTGGAGGACGCCTCTGCTCATGTACCCCTAGTTACAGCCCTGCATAAATTCATTAACATCCTATTTTATCTATAGTCTAGGTGCCTGCATCACATGTAGACTGCATATGTGTTATGTTGTGGTGTGGTTGTGTAGACTCAATTGCCAGCTACCCTAATCCTCCTGGGGTGGCTATGACTAACCCTTCGGGGGGTGGGTGGGTATGACTAGCCACCCCCTACTGCCTAACCCTAACGCCTTCCTCCCTAGTGCCTAACCCTAACCTTCGCCTGGGCCCTAACCCGTACTACGATACTCACCTTTGGGATGTCGGTTGTTGGCGCCCGTCTCATGAGTGGTGTCGGGATTTCGGTGTCTGTCACATGACCACAGACAACCTGACCTCGGGATGTCAAATTCATCCCACACAGATGTGGTTGACTCTGAATACAGGCAGAGATCCACATTTATTTCCAAACGTAATTATGACGGCTTTTACGTGCAACTCTGAATCAGGCCTTACAAATATTGTTCTGTAATGCTGTTAGTTTTGTATATTAAGCTGTGCTTGCCAAAATTATCATCATTTGAGCTCATTGTGCAGCTAGGAAGGCATACTGTATGCCTCAGTCTCAATGTATACAACAAACACAATAAACAGATTACTGGGTATACTTTATGCCCCATAAAAGTGAAGTAGTACGGAACTGTCAACATGTGAAAAATGAAGACATTACCAGGGACAAGATTCCGTAAACAACCATTTAAACCAGCACTCTCTCATAAGTGGATGTCCCCCCCCCCCCCCCCTCCTTCGTATTAATAGCACATTGGTGGGGATTCTTTCCCTAAAGGAACATACCATTCACTCTATTTAGTGGGCACTAACACTTGCATATAGCAGAGACCTTGCCGATCACCTTTGAGGCTGCTCAAGTTTCTTTGCATCAGGGGAGGACTGACACAGCAGCTCTGTTGGTACCAATGTACCGGATACTATTAACCAACAGGGTTCCATGTACTATAAATACAAGAACCCAGAAAAGCGCAAATGGGAAGTTCTCGGAGGAGGAACACCCCCAAAGTATTAGGATTAGGATTCGGAAGAGAAATACCTGCCACAATTCATCCTTCAATAACATGGACAACAGATAATACCCAGCCACGTGTCCTACTATTCTAGAATTTGCACAAACATGATTACCAGATACTTTTAAAAACCAATCATTTTCGGACACTCATATTTAGTTTACAATTAATATAAATATGTAAAGTTATGTAGGTTTATCTCACAGGACACTTGTCTCAGTTCATTTAGCAGGGTGAAGATTGATAGCGGAGACTATAAGGATAGGGACTCTGGATCAGGTCATAATTTGTAAAGTATACTTGTGACAGTTAATTACTATCAGTTAAAAAAATATGTACACTAGTAGTACGCTATATTAGTCAATAAGCCATTTGCTTTCTTGATTCTCACCCCTAATAGGTTGACAGACTGATTGATCTACACCTGTATTACTAATTTATCCATTGCATCTATAATAAGTCTTTACATGTTCACTGTACTGATCAGAGCCTCATCCACATTATTTCTCTTATAGCTGAATATGCACAATGCAGCCACAGAGTCCGGATAGAGAGAGACGCACTTTAGTAAAAGTAAGTGGTAGTGAATCTTTATGTCCTGCATAGCCTCAATACAATTAACTGATGTCAGCAACTACTATACCAATTAATGGTAACTACAGAGTAGTAACGAGGCATAGTTATCACAATAAACTTTTAACCTATAAATGAAGAATATGAGAAGGTCGAACAAGTCACAAACCATGTCTGCTTTCATTTATATATAGCTCTTAAATAGGTTGTTAATTGCTGAGCAGAGAGATATATACACAACAGCAGAAGAGAAGCAACATCTGATACCTGGGAAAAGGAACAATGCATGTCTGACCTGTACAGCAAGGTATTAGATTTCAAGTCACTCTTTACCTCTTATCACAACAATAATTGCAATTGAAGTGGGTTGATGACTACATTGCCCCATCTCAATCAAGATTAACCATCATATTTATGGTGGTGGCGCTCTTGAAATTTTAATTCCTAGTTTGAATAGTGGAGAGATTTTTTGAAAAGGGATGACAGGATGAAGCAGCATTTTTGGAAGAGTTCATTAGATTCATTTTTAAAACTAGTGATATTACAGCACAAGCTCGGCCAGAGTTTAAATAAATCACATTTGCTCTTTTTCTTACTTTCCTGAACAGGTTTTGCATCAGAGGCGGAACTACCGCCAGTGCAACCAGTGCGTTGCACTGGGGCCCGCCACTGTCCAGGGGCCCAAAGCATGTAATGAGTCAAACTGACTCATTACATGACGCTGTGTGCTGCGGGCAACCACTGCCCGCAGCACACAGCCACCCGCAGGACACAGGAGTCGGAGAGGAGCGCAGCGGTCACGGGCACGGGGGTAAGGAGAAGGAGGGAGCCGCAGCAGCGCTTTGTTACTGGTTGAGGCGCTGCTGCTGCTGTCCCTCTGCTTCACTATAGGCTGTCTTCCGAGAACAGCCTATAGTGAAGCAGAGGGACAGCAGCAGCAGCAGCAGCAGCGCCTCCACCAATAACACAGCGATGCTGCGGCTCCCTCCTCCACCTCCCTCCTCCTCCTCCTCTCCTGCCCGGGATCTCTGCCAGAAGCTGCACCGAGGAGCCTGAGCCAGCGGAGAGGGTAAGTATAATTCTTTCTTTCTTTCTGTCTTTCTTTCCATGTGCAAAAAGGGGGACTGTCTGCCGCAATGTGTAAAAAGGGGGAATCTGCCTGCCGCAATGTGTAAAAAGGGGGAATCTGCCTGCCGCAATGTGTAAAAAGGGGGAATCTGCCTGCCGCAATGTGTAAAAAGGGGGAATCTGCCTGCTGTAATGTGTAAAAAGGGGGAATCTTTGCCGCAATGTATAAAAAGGGGGAATCTGCCTGCCGTAATGTGTAAAAAGGGGGAATCTGTCTGCCGTGATGTGTAAAAAGGGGGAATCTGCCTGCCGTGATGTGTAAAAAGGGGGAATCTGCCTGCCGTAATGTGTAAAAAGGGGGAATCTGTCTACCGTGATGTGTAAAAAGGGGGAATCTGCCTGCCGCAATATGTAAAAAGGGGGAATCTGCCTGACGTAATGTGTAAAAAGGGGGAATCTGTCTGCCGTAATGTGTAAAAAGGGGGAATCTGTCTGCCGTGATGTGTAAAAAGAGAACGCTGTCTGCCGTAATGTGTAACAAGGGCATGCTGTCTGCCGTAATGTGTAAAAAGGGGACGCTGTCTGCCGTTATGTTTAAAAAGGGCACGCTGTCTGCAGTTATGTGTAAAAAGTGTACGCTGTCTGCCGCTATGTGTAACAAGGGCACGGTGTCTGCCGTTATGTGTAAAAAGGGCACGCTGTCTGCCGTTATGTGTAAAAAGTGTACGCTGTCTGCCGCTATGTGTAACAAGGGCATGCTGTCTGCCGTTATGTGTAAAAAGGGGACGCTGTCTGCCGCTATGTGTAAAAAGGGCACGCTGTCTGCCGCTATGTGTAAAAAGGGCACGCTGTCTGCCGCTATGTGTAAAAAGTGCACACTGTCTGCCGCTATGTGTAAAAAGGGCACGCTGTCTGCCGTTGTGTAAAAAAAAGGGGGACGCTGTCTGCCATAATGTGTAAAAAGGGGACGCTGTCTGCTGTAATGTGTAAAAAGAGGAATCTGTCCGCCGTAAGGTTTAAAAGGGTCTCTACCTGGTGTAGTGGTGCTACTGTGCGGCGTAATTTGAATAATGGAGACTACTGTGCACCGTTTTATGAATTGGTATTATTTTGTGGCCACACCCCTTCCCCACGAAGTCACGCCACTATGTATTTTTGCGCACGCCTACGGCGCACACTGCCCCTGTTTTGCATGCAGGGGTGGGGCTCCGATGCCGTTTCTTGCACACAGTGCTAAAATGTCTAGTTACGGCACTGTCGCTAGGTATCCATTTCTCTGGCCCTGAGCAGGTCCCCCTCACCAGATCCTCTACAGGGGTGAGGGGGTGGACTTGGCTGGGATGGGGGGGGGGGGGGGGGGGGGCAAAGCATTTTGTCGCACCTGGGCCCACCGCTCGCTAGTCCTGCCACTGTTTTGCACTATTCATTAACCATTACCTGCTGTGTGCCAACATAGATAGCTTTATAGAGCTTAATTAAATAAATTGATTAAACATAAGCATGCTACTATAAATGCAATGGGGAGTTTCTGTGTACTCCTGGCAGATGTACTAATCAATCTATAGCAGGATTGCACTAAAACAAATCATAGGTATGGTGAATGCAGCTTCAATACAGAAGAAGGCAACATGATTGTTAAAGCATAATTGAATCAATAATTAAAGTATATCTGATGGTTACCCATACATGAGGATTGTCTCACAGATTTTTAGGTGTGTGCTACGAACACAGCAATAGTGATAGAACGGTTTATAAATGTATCATTATTCTTTATTTAAACAGAGCGAATATGTTCTGTAACATTTACGTATAGCGTTAGGTTATCTCAATGGTCCACTAAACTTTCATTCCAGCACATACACGTCATAGTTGGAGGACTCAGTAGTGGCTGTGGCTCACTCTCTGGGATACTGACTTAGATTCAAGTACAGTACCTCATTCATCTCTCTTGTGACCTCCATTTCTTCTGTAAGGCCAATCATTTCTATAATGACACTCACCTATTAGAGTGGGAGAAGCGAGTGAGTAATGGGACGAACATTGGGGCATCATTGACAAATTAATATGAACAAGTGTTTTGAAACGGCCACATAGTCAAATATAGTCATCAATTAATTTTGCCTAATCGGTATGCTGATTAGGCTTCATTGAAATTATAGTTCCAGCCAGTCATTGTGGCTTATTTCAAGGTTCTAGATCTATTTAATCGGTCTTCTTTTGTGTAGAGTTTGTCATTTAGTGGCTGGGACCAACAACTAGAGTGATACACGTGAGGCCGCCATTAGTCACATGTGCACAATGGAAACCAGGTCTTAAAAAAAAGCAAAGGATTAAGATCACATTCTTACCCTGGTTGGTTTCTGAGTCCTGACTTAGAGTTTCCAGACTACTGCTCCGAGACACTGTAGGTATAATGGACAATGAGGTTGGGCAGGATAAAGATGCTGATAAATCCATCTGTGTCAGAAAGGAGCAGGATACTGGAGCTGTTGGAACATCAGGATTGTGCTGGGATTGTTCAAACGGATGAGAAGACTCTTTGTGAACATATGAGGGTTTCCAGTGTGATATTCCTATTGAAACTGGGCCTTTAACTTCAAAACCTATAAAATAGCAAATAAATAAAATGTTGATCACAAAATGCACAACTTCTATATTGACAAAACAATACTTTTTCTGTTTCAGGTGCAATAAAATAAAGTCCTGTACTGTCAATGGTAATATAGTAGATATTAATATAGAGCCTGATTCAGACTTGTACGCTAACCCAAATGGTTAGAATACAAGTACAATGATAGGGACACTGTGCATGTGCGGAATGGGTCCTACTTCCTGGCACGCAGTGCCACCAAAGCACCAGCCTGATTGCCAGGCTGAGGGCGTTTGGGGACTGGGAAGGGGGCGGTGACTGGCTCCGTTCCACAAAACCGAAGCACGTTACCTCAGTTTTCTGGGAGTACCGAGGTCAGTGTATGCATCAGACCTCAGCTGCGGACCTGAGGCTGCTATCCTGAGTAACCTGAAGGTTACTTAGATGACGGATGACCATGCAGAGTGATCAGATACCACAGAAGCAGTCAGTAGGCGCCTACACCAGATGCCTCCTGCCGCATTAGCATATTAGCTGTACAGTATTGTACAGCAGCTTCCCTGCGTCTATGCAATATCGTACAACTCTAAATCGTGATCTACTGGTCAAAGCAAGCCTGCCAGGGCATGATGGCATCAAGGTAGTGGTGTATCTATAATGGGTGCAGTGTGTGTGGTGCACATGGGATCCTGGGTCCAGGGGGGCTCATACCGCACACCCTGCATAATTTTTTCAATACTTACCTCTACAGAGTTCCGCAGCAGTCTGACTCTGAGAACTAGATGATGCACAGGTCTCTGGGAAGATGGCACATGCAGATGTTTGGCGCATGCAAAGTAGGGAAAAAAATTGCAGGGAAAAGGACGCAGTGAAAGCTGTGCACATCCTAGTGCATAGAGTCACCATCACTGCCTGCAAGAAAGGAGGGGGCCCGGACGGAGACTGCAGTTGTAGTCCACCAGTAAAAAAAAAAAAAAACTGTAGGAAAGCTATTTTTTTTTTAATCCACCGCGACACTCCTCGTTTGCCCATTTATTACTCAGAAAAGAAAGAAATCCGTTCCATATCGGTGCGCTCATCACTAGGTAAAGTAACAGCTCTAGGGGCTTGGCAAATAAAAAATAAAAAAAAACAATTGAAACTGCTCCCGCGGGGAGCCCAGGCGCTAATGACAGGTCACTCACAGTCACTCCCCATAGGAATGAATGGGACATGCTGATTGGTCAGAGCATGGGAACTGCTGTGATTTGACCAATCAAAGCACCTGATACATTCCTATGGGGACAGGCACAGGAGACACCGCCAGCATCCTCCTCCTCACAGATCATAGGCATCATCCTCCTTATCATCAGCCCCCCTCCCGCTTGCTGTCACAGTAAGTGCACTATTGGTGTATTCAACCCATACTGACCTGCACAGTCTGTAACCTGCATTGTATCCGACCTGCACTGTCTGTAGCCTGCACTGTATCCGACCTGCACTGTATCGGACCCGCAGGTATGGAGCACTGTTTTTATAGTTGAGGAGATTTTAGAGAACTGCTAAACAAAAAGGCTGATTGGGGCTTTTCATGGGAACAGAGTGCCAGTCTTCAGTGGCCCAGGGCTCCCAGGAGATTGGGACAAATTGGGCACTGAGAATAGACATGTGCTGGGGGCAGAGGCAGAACTCTGGGAGGCAATGGAGTCATCTGCCGCCGGGCTCCTGCTCTGAAGGGGGGGCACCTCTCCTCCCATTCTGTGACACCATTGAATTAAGTTAATTAATAGCTGCCACTATCTCTTCAGTGGCCGACTTCCTCACTGGTCCCTGTACCTTACAAATCACACCCTCTTTATTATACTGAATATACACATTATACAAGTGTCACACCCAGGATTAGAAACCACGACCTATTACACTGGAAGCAGACACCTTACTGTTTGCTCCTGTATAGGAAAAATGAGAATTTTAACTATATGAAGATACTTCTCTGACAATTACACGTAACTTCATAAAGTTACAATTCTCATGCTTCCTATACAGGAGCAAATATCTCCATCAGTAAAGTGTCTGCTGTCAGTGTAGCAGGTTACGGGTTCTAATCCTGGGTATGACTGCTAAGAAATGTGTGATTTAAAATAAAAGACAATTAAATGTATAAATACAGTATATACATTTTTTTCAGAACACTACACACACACACACATGCACATCTACATACATATATTTATCTTAATATAGGAAATAGGGGGCACCAATATTTATCTTGCCTCAGGGCAACTGGGACGAACTTACGCCACTGGCTGGGGGCATCCATGTCTGCTGTTGTTATTTTACACATGGTTTAGGGTTTTTCTTTGCTGTTTGTTAACTACTACTACTTTAGTGTAATGATATTCTACACACGACTCTTAGAAAATTTCTGTGTAGTCTTTTCTATTGAAAGTACATGCGAGTTGGTTAGGGTATTGCTAATACATTATTAATTTGCAAAACATTTGCAAACAGAAATAACTGCCGTGTGTTTGTGCCACTGCTCTGCTGCTTAGCTTTGGCCTATGTTGGTGAACAATATTGTGAGTTGTGAGCAGGGCCGTCAACAGAAATCTTGGGGTCTGGTACACTGATGTACCCCCCACCCCCTCACCCGTGAGTAAACAGCAGAGGTTCTAAAAAAACAGCACTCCCGGTCAGTTAGGGAGCTGTGTGAACAGCATACCGGAGCACAGCTGAGGGAGCCGCCGTGAGCTGTAAAGTGCGCTAGCACGGTGCAAGCAGTGTGTGCCACCAATCATTCCCATGGAAGGCAGGCTTTCTGTCTTGAGTACCTTTAACGAGCGCAGCAGAGGTAGTGTGGACTGACCGGGTGGTTCAGTCTGCACCTCCTGGGTCTCACAACGGGTGACTGGTTCTCACAATGGGTCCAGTAAGGGAGCAGAATGTTGCTGCAGCCTGTAAGTGTTTTGGACCCATCCAGACTCGGGGCCCCTCAGAACCCTTGGGGCTTGGCACAGGTGTACCCACTGCATCCCCCTGTCGCTGGGCCTGGCTGTGAGGTGATCAAAATGGAATGGAAATGACTGGAAATTAATGTTATTTAGGTTAATAATAGTGTAAGAACATTTGGGGGGGGGGGGGGGGGGGGGGGTTAAAAATACAGATCCAAAACCAAAAACACGTTACTGTAGGGTGGTTTTGGCAAAACCGAATCCAAAAACACAAAGTTAATACAGATCCAAAACCTAAACACGGTGGTCTGTGCACATCTGTAGTTATTATACATGTTCATACCTGTGTCTCTATGCTACCTGTTGTTCTACCTGGTTAAATAAACCTGATTCCTGGTCAAGATGCAAGTATGCAGCATACTCAACGCTATTATACACTCTGGTACCGCCTTCCAACTTGACATATACTGTATAATAACACCCAATGAACTTCCCAGTCACATCGTCCGCTGTGTGCTGCTAATAGGTTATAGACCCCAGTGTCCTCCCCTGTGATACTCTGCTAGTATAAACAAGGAGTGTGTATGTGTATTTATGTAATAATAATACATTTTCTATGGCGAGTGTGTACTTATTGTAATTTTCCACATTAAATATTTATTGGTACAGTAAACAGAAAAGAAGGGAAGAGGAAGGGGTATAAAGGGGCATGGAGGCCCACAATAAAATCAAATGCAAATGTACACAGAAAAAGTTTCAAAAGGTTCCCTTGAAGGGTATAACGGGCACATGGCAGTACCAGTGTCTGGGCTGTTTCTAGCTAATTTGGCCCCCAAGGAGAACACAGTAATGGCAGGGTGGGGGGGAATGTGCACCTCAAAAAGGGGTATGGTCTTGCAGAAAGTACTACCTTAACCACACTGTGCCCCAAACAATAATGCCAATAGCACCATATTTTGACCCACACTCTAATGCCCCTTGCACTAATGTATGCCCCACAAAGTAATGCCCCTTGTTATGCCCCTGCACCAAAGTATGCCCTACACAGTAATGGCCATTGCACCATGCCTCACTAATATTCACAATGCCCCTTAAAATTGGCACTGTACCTGGTCCTGCTCATTGTCAGGGGTTGTTTCATGCTGCTGCTTCTAGCCTGTTCCCTCCGCTGTTGCCGCCGCCACATTCTCAGCACTGCTGTGCCGTTGCCTGCCTCCTGCCTTTGGACTCAGTCTAAATGTCCCCTCCAAAATGGCCACAACCTCCTCTAGTACCCAACAAAACGGTCTTCTCTCAGGCGGTAGCCATTTTGGGAGGGACTTTCTCACAGTATTCTATTGGGCCAGCCAGACCGTAGAGAATACTGCACACAGCAGCCGCGGTCCGGCGCCCTGTGTGATCGCATGGCCGGCCCGGCCCTAAAAACGGAACTGACCAGTGTCCACTGTTTCGTTCATACCAATAAAAAAATAAGATTTTACTCACCGGTAAATCTATTTCTCGTAGTCCGTAGTGGATGCTGGGAACTCCGAAAGGACCATGGGGAATAGCGGCTCCGCAGGAGACTGGGCACAACTAAAAGAAAGCTTTTAGACTACCTGGTGTGCACTGGCTCCTCCCACTATGACCCTCCTCCAAGCCTGTTAGGATACTGTGCCCGGAAGAGCTGACACAATAAGGAAGGATTTTGAATCCCGGGTAAGACTCATACCAGCCACACCAATCACACCGTATAACTCGTGATACCATATCCAGTTAACAGTATGAAACATAACTGAGCCTCTCAACAGATGGCTCATAACAATAACCCTTTAGTTAACAATAACTATGTACAAGTATTGCAGACAATCCGCACTTGGGATGGGCGCCCAGCATCCACTACGGACTACGAGAAATAGATTTACCGGTGAGTAAAATCTTATTTTCTCTAACGTCCTAGTGGATGCTGGGAACTCCGAAAGGACCATGGGGATTATACCAAAGCTCCCAAACGGGCGGGAGAGTGCGGATGACTCTGCAGCACCGAATGAGAGAACTCAAGGTCCTCCTCAGCCAGGGTATCAAATTTGTAGAATTTAGCAAACGTGTTTGCCCCTGACCAAGTTGCAGCTCGGCAAAGTTGTAAAGCCGAGACCCCTCGGGCAGCCGCCCAAGATGAGCCCACTTTCCTCGTGGAATGGGCTTTTACTGATTTAGGATGCGGCAATCCAGCCGCAGAATGCTTCAGCTGAATTGTGCTACAAATTCAGCGAGCAATAGTCTGCTTAGAAGCAGGAGCACCTATTTTGTTGGGTGCCTACAGGATAAAAAGCGAGTCAGTTTTCCTGACTCCAGCCGTCCTGGAAATATTAATTTTTAAGGCGCTGACTACGTCCAGTAACTTGGAATCTTCCAAGTCCCTAGTAGCCGCAGGCACTACAATAGGTTGGTTCAAGTGAAAAGCTGATACCACCTTAGGGAGAAACTGGGGACGAGTCCTCAATTCTGCCCTATCCATATGGAAAATCAGATAAGGGCTTTTACATGACAAAGCCGCCAATTCTGACACACGCCTGGCCGAAGCCAAGGCCAATAACATGACCACTTTCCACGTGAGATATTTCAAATCCACAGTTTTAAGTGGCTCAAACCAATGTGATTTTAGGAAACTCAACACCACGTTGAGATCCCAAGATGCACAGGAGGCACAAAAGGGGGCTGAATATGTAGCACTCCCTTTACAAATGTCTGAACTCCAGGCAGTGAAGCCAGTTCTTTCTGGAAGAAAATCGACAGAGCCGAAATCTGGACCTTAATGGAACCCAAGTTTAGGCCCATAGTCACTCCTGACTGTAGGAAGTGCAGAAAACGACCCAGCTGAAATTCCTCTGTTGGGGCCTTCCTGGCCTCACACCACGCAACATATTTTCGCCAAATACAGTGATAATGGTTTGCGGTTACTTCTTTCCTGGCTTTTATCAGCGTAGGAATGACTTCCTCCGGAATGCCCTTTTCCTTTAGGATCCGGAATTTAACCGCCATGCCATCAAACGCAGCCGCGGTAAGTCTTGGAACAGACAGGGCCCCTGCTGTAGCAGATCCAGTCTGAGCGGTAGAGGCCATGGGTCCTCTGATATCATTTCTTGAAGTTCTGGGTACCAAGCTCTTCTTGGCCCATCCGGAACCACGAGTATCGTTCTTACTTCTCGTTTTCTTATTATTCTCAGTACCTTTGGTATGAGAGGCAGAGGAGGGAATACATAAACCGACTGGTACACCCAAGGTGTCACTAGAGCGTCCACAGCTATTGCCTGAGGGTCCCTTGACCTGGGGCAATATCTAGTTTTTTGTTTAGGCGGGACGCCATCATGTCCACCTGTGGCCTTTCCCAACGGTTTACCAACAGTTGGAAGACTTCTGGATGAAGTCCCCACTCTCCCGGGTGTAGGTCGTGTCTGCTGAGGAAGTCTGCTTCCCAGTTGTCCACTCCCGGAATGAACACTGCTGACAGTGCTAAGACGTGATTTTCCGCCCATCGGAGAATCCTTGTGGCTTCTGCCATCGCCATCCTGCTTCTTGTGCCGCCCTGACGGTTTACATGGGCGACTGCCGTGATGTTGTCTGATTGAATCAGTACCGGCTGGTTTTGAAGCAGAGGCCTTGCCAGACTTAGGGCATTGTAAATGGCCCTCAGTTCCAGAATATTTATGTGTAGGGACGACTCCTGACTTGACCAAAGTCCTTGGAAATTTCTTCCCTGTGTGACTGCCCCCCAGCCTCGAAGGCTGGCATCCGTGGTCACCAGGACCCAGTCCTGTATGCCGAATCTGCGGCCCTCTTGAAGATGAGCACTCTGCAGCCACCACAGTAGAGATACCCTGGTCCTTGGAGACAGGGTTATCAGCCGATGCATCTGAAGATGCGATCCCGACCACTTGTCCAAGAGGTCCCACTGAAAGGTTCTTGCATGGAACCTGCCGAATGGAATTTTGCTTCGTAAGAAGCTACCATTTTTCCCAGGACTCGTGTGCAGTGATGCACCGATACCTGTTTTGGTTTCAGGAGGTCTCTGACTAGAGATGACAGCTCCTTGGCTTTCTCCTGCGGGAGAAACACTTTTTTCTGTTCTGTGTCCAGAACCATCCCCAGGAACAGTAGGCGTGTGGTAGGAACCAGCTGTGACTTTGGAATGTATAGAATCCATCCGTGCTGTTGTAGCACTTCCCGAGATAGTGCTACTCCGACCAACAACTGCTCCTTGGACCTCGCCTTTATAAGGAGATCGTCCAAGTACGGGATAATTAAAACTCCCTTTTTTCGAAGGAGTATTATCATTTCTGCCATTACCTTGGTAAAGACCCTCGGTGCCGTGGACAGTCCAAACGGCAGTGTTTGGAATTGGTAATGGCAATCCTGTACCACAAATCTGAGGTACTCCTGGTGAGGATGGTAAATGGGGACATGTAGGTAAGCATCCTTGATGTCCAGGGATACTATGTAATCCCCCTCCTCCAGGCTCGCAATAACTGCCCTGAGCGATTCCATCTTGAACTTGAATTTTTTTATGTATGTGTTCAAGGATTTCAAATTTAAAATGGGTCTCACCGAACCGTCCGGTTTCGGTACCACAAACAGTGTGGAATAGTAACCCCGTCCTTGTTGAAGTAGGGGCACCTTGACTATCACCTGCTGGGAATACAGCTTGTGAATTGCCTCTAGCACAGCCTCCCTGCCTGAGGGAGTTGTCGGCAAGGCAGATTTGAGGAAACGGCGGGGGGGAGACGCCTCGAATTCCAGCTTGTACCCCTGAGATACTACTTGAAGGATCCAGGGATCCACCTGTGAGCGAGCCCACTGATCGCTGAAATTTTTGAGGCGGCCCCCCACCGTACCTGGCTACGCCTGTGGAGCCCCCGCGTCATGCGGTGGACTCAGAGGAAGCGGGGGAAGAATTTTGATTCTGGGAACTGGCTGACTGGTGCAGCTTTTTCCCTCTTCCCTCGTCTCTGTGCAGAAAGTAAGCGCCTTTGACCCGCTTGCTTTTCTGAAGCCGAAAGGACTGTACCTGATAATACAGTGCTTTCTTAGGCTGTGAGGAAGCTGTTGCTGTGGATACGAGGTCCCAGAGACCATCCCCAAACAATTCCTCACCCTTATAAGGCTCTATGTGCCTTTTAAAGTCAGCATCACCTGTCCAGTGTCGGGTCTCTAATACCCTCCTGACAGAATGGACATTGCATTAATTCTGGATGCCAGCCGGCAAAATATCCCTCTGTGCATCCCTCATATATAAGATGACGTCTTTAATATGCTCTTATGCAAAATAGTTTCCCTGTTTGACAGGGTCACAGACCACGCTGCAGAAGCACTATCTGCAGGTCTCCGTCTAGTACCTGAGTGTGTAAATACAGACTTCAGGATAGCCTCCTGCTTTTTATCAGCAGGTACCTTCAAAGTGGCCGTATCCTAAGACGGCAGTGCCACCTTTTTTGACAAACGTGTGAGCGCCTTATCCACCCTAGGGGATATCTCCCAGCGTAACTTATCCTCTGGCGGGAAAGGGTACGCCATCAGTAACTTTTTAGAAATTACCAGTTTCTTATCGGGGGAACCCACGCTTTTTCACACTTCATTCACTCATTTGATGGGGGAACCAAACACTGCCTGCTTTTTCTCCCCAAACATAAAACCCTTTTTTAGTGGTACTTGGGTTAATGTCAGAAATGTGTAACACTTTTTATTGCCGGGATCATGTAATGGATGTTCCTAGTGGATTGTGTATATGTCTCAAACTCGTCGACACTGGAGTCAGACTCCGTGTCGACATCTGTGTATGCCATCTGAGGGAGCGGGCGTTTTTGAGCCCCTGATGGCCTTTGAGACGCCTGGGCAGGCGCGGGCTGAGAAGCCGGCTGTCCCACAGCTGTTACGTCATCCAGCCTTTTATGTAAGGAGTTGACACTGTCGGTTTATACCTTCCACCTATCCATCCACTCTGGTGTCGGCCCCCACATAAGCCTCCTCATCAAACGTGTCGACACAGCCGTACCGACACACCGCACACACACAGGGAATGCTCTGACTGAGGACAGGACCCCACACAGCCCTTTGGGGAGACAGAGAGAGAGTATGCCAGCACACACCAGAGCGCTATATAATTTAGGGATTAACACTATATTGAGTGAATTTTCCCAATAGCTGCTTGTATATACAATATTGCGCCTAAATTTGGTGCCTCCCCTCTCTTTTTAACCCTTTGAGCCTGCAAACTACAGGGGAGAGCCTGGGGAGCTGTCTTCCAGCTGCACTGTGAAGAGAAAATGGCGCCAATGTGCTGAGGGAGATAGCTCCGCCCCTTTTTTGCAGACTTTTCTCCCGCTTTTTTATGGATTCTGGCAGGGGTATTTATCACATATATAGCCTCTGGGGCTATATATTGTGATATATTTGCCAGCCAAGGTGTTTTTATTGCTGCTCAGGGCGCCCCCCCCCCCCCCCAGCGCCCTGCACCCTCAGTGACCGGAGTGTGAAGTGTGTATGAGGAGCAATGGCGCACAGCTGCAGTGCTGTGCGCTACCTTGGTGAAGACTGATGTCTTCTGCCGCCGATTTTCCGGACCTCTTCTTGCTTCTGGCTCTGTAAGGGGGACGGCGGCGCGGCTCCGGGAACGAACACCAAGGCCAGTTCCATGCGGTCGATCCCTCTGGAGCTAATGGTGTCCAGTAGCCTAAGAAGCCCAAGCTAGCTGCATGCAGGTAGGTTCGCTTCTTCTCCCCTTAGTCCCTCGATGCAGTGAGCCTGTTGCCAGCAGGTCTCACTGTAAAATAAAAAACCTAAAATAAACTTTCTTTCTAGGAGCTCAGGAGAGCCCCTAGTGTGCATCCAGCTCGGCCGGGCACAGAAATCTAACTGAGGCTTGGAGGAGGGTCATAGTGGGAGGAGCCAGTGCACACCAGGTAGTCTAAAAGCTTTCTTTTAGTTGTGCCCAGTCTCCTGCGGAGCCGCTATTCCCCATGGTCCTTTCGGAGATCCCAGCATCCACTAGGACGTTAGAGAAAACTCGGATACCTACCAGTACTAACACATATCCGGGAAGTCAGGGTAGAAGCAGAAGGAGACTGAAAAAATATGGCAACCTCATTACTGTTTAAAGGGTCACTGGCAGTGTAACAAAGGGGGAATCTCTAGCCTGCAAAATGAGGAGGGAGTTTGGATGAAAAAATGTATCACCTAACAGCCACTTTATTTATGAAGAAGGCCGCTTAGCCACACCACCAAACATTTTGTAGATGTGAACTATAGGTGGACTATTGGTGTCCGGGGGACCTATGATTCCCTGTTAAGAATAATATAATTAATGAGTCATTGCCACCACACCCACTGATACCAGCATGTGTTGAGAATGCACCGTCAACACTGTTGACAACACCGCTACTGTCAGGTATTAACCCCTCCTCCTCCTTGCACTTACCCAGTGATCGGTGTCACTTCTGGCTCCGGTCATCTGATTGTCAGATTCCATCTTGACCCTGTCATCTGATGCCTGCTGTGAACCGAGATGATGGTACACAGCAGACAACAGATGACCAGGGTCGTAGCACAGGGAGCTGGTGATCAGCTGACCAGAGACCAGGAGGAGCGCACCGAGACACCGATCACCAAGGAGTGTAGATTAATGTAAAAAGAAAAAAAAATAAGAATTTACTTACCGATAATTCTATTTCTCGGAGTCCGTAGTGGATGCTGGGGTTCCTGAAAGGACCATGGGGAATAGCGGCTCCGCAGGAGACAGGGCACAAAAAGTAAAGCTTTAGGATCAGGTGGTGTGCACTGGCTCCTCCCCCTATGACCCTCCTCCAAGCCTCAGTTAGGATACTGTGCCCGGACGAGCGTACACAATAAGGAAGGATTTTGAATCCCGGGTAAGACTCATACCAGCCACACCAATCACACTGTACAACCTGTGATCTGAACCCAGTTAACAGTATGATAACAGCGGAGCCTCTGAAAAGATGGCTCACAACAATAATAACCCGATTTTTGTAACTATGTACAAGTAATGCAGATAATCCGCACTTGGGATGGGCGCCCAGCATCCACTACGGACTCCGAGAAATAGAATTATCGGTAAGTAAATTCTTATTTTCTCTATCGTCCTAGTGGATGCTGGGGTTCCTGAAAGGACCATGGGGATTATACCAAAGCTCCCAAACGGGCGGGAGAGTGCGGATGACTCTGCAGCACCGAATGAGAGAACTCCAGGTCCTCCTTAGCCAGGGTATCAAATTTGTAGGATTTTACAAACGTGTTTGCCCCTGACTAAATAGCCGCTCGGCAAAGTTGTAAAGCCGAGACCCCTCGGGCAGCCGCCCAAGATGAGCCCACCTTCCTTGTGGAATGGGCATTTACATATTTTGGCTGTGGCAGGCCTGCCACAGAATGTGCAAGCTGAATTGTATTACACATCCAACTAGCAATAGTCTGCTTAGAAGCAAGAGCACCCAGTTTGTTGGGTGCATACAGGATAACAGCAAGTCAGTTTTCCTGACTCCAGCCGTCCTGGAACCTATACTTTCAGGGCCCTGACAACATCCAGCAACTTGGAGTCCTCCAAGTCCCTAGTAAGCGCAAGGCACCACAATAAGCTGGTTCAGGTGAAACACTGACACCACCTTAGGGAGAGAACTGGGGACGAGTCCGCAGCTCTGCCCTGTCCGAATGGACAAATAGATATGGGCTTTTTTGAGAAAAAACCCACCAATTTGACACTCGCCTGGCCCAGGCCAGAGCCAAGAGCATGGTCACTTTTCATGTGAGATGCTTCAAATCCACAGATTTGACTGGTTTTAAACCAATGTGATTTGAGGAATCCCAGAACTACTTTGAGATCCCACAGTGCCACTGGAGGCACAAAAGGGGGTTGTATATGCAATACTCCCTTGACAAACTTCTGGACTTCAGGAACTGAAGCCAATTCTTTCTGGAAGAAAATCGACAGGGCCGAAATTTGAACCTTAATGGGCCCCAATTTGAGGCCCATAGACACTCCTGTTTGCAGGAAATGCAGGAATCGACAGAGTTGAAATTTCTTCGTGGGGCCTTCCTGGCCTCACACCACGCAACATATTTTCGCCACATGTGGTGATAATGTTGTGTGGTCACCTCCTTCCTGGCTTTGACCAGGGTAGGAATGACCTCTTCCGGAATGCCTTTTTCCCTTAGGATCCGGCGTTCCACCGCCATGCCGTCAAACGCAGCTGCGGTAAGTCTTGGAACAGACATGGTACTTGCTGAAGCAAGTCCCTTCTTAGCGGCAGAGGCCATAAGTCCTCTGTGAGCATCTCTTGAAGTTCCGGGTACCAAGTCCTTCTTGGCCAATCCGGAGCCATGAGTATAGTTCTTACTCCTCTACGTCTTATAATTCTCAGTACCTTAGGTATGAGAAGCAGAGGAGGGAACACATACACCGACTGGTACACCCACGGTGTTACCAGAACGTCCACAGCTATTGCCTGAGGGTCTCTTGACCTGGCGCAATACCTGTCCCGTTTTTTGTTCAGACGGGACGCCATCATGTCCACCTTTGGTATTTCCCAACGGTTCACAATCATGTGGAAAAACTTCCCGATGAAGTTTCCACTCTCCCGGGTGGAGGTCGTGCCTGCTGAGGAAGTCTGCTTCCCAGTTTCCACTCCCGGAATGAAACACTGCTGACAGTGCTATCACATGATTTTCCGCCCAGCGAAAAGTCCTTGCAGTTTTTGCCATTGCCCTCCTGCTTCTTGTGCCGCCCTGTCTGTTTACGTGGGCGACTGCCGTGATGTTTTTCCCACTGGATCAATACCGGCTGACCTTGAAGCAGAGGTCTTGCTAAGCTTAGAGCATTATAAATTTACCCTTAGCTCCAGTATATTTATGTGGAGAAAAGTCTCCAGACTTGATCACACTCCCTGGAAATTTTTTCCTTGTGTGACTGCTCCCCAGCCTCTCGGGCTGGGCTCCGTGGTCACCAGCATCCAATCCTGAATGCCGAATCTGCGGCCCTCTAGAAGATGAGCACTCTGTAACCACCACAGGAGAGACACCCTTGTCCTTGGATATAGGGTTATCCGCTGATGCATCTGAAGATGCGATCCGGACCATTTGTCCAGCAGATCCCACTGAAAAGTTCTTGCGTGAAATCTGCCGAATGGAATTGCTTCGTAGGAAGCCACCATTTTTACCAGGACCCTTGTGCAATGATGCACTGACACTTTTCCTGGTTTTAGGAGGTTCTTGACTAGCTCGGATAACTCCCTGGCTTTCTCTTCCGGGAGAAACACCTTTTTCTGGACTGTGTCCAGAATCATCCCTAGGCACAGCAGACGTGTCGTCAGGATCAGCTGCGATTTTGGAATATTTAGAATCCATCCGTGCTGTTGTAGCAGTATCCGAGATAGTGCTACTCCGACCTCCAACTGTTCCCTGGACTTTGCCCTTATCAGGAGATCGTCCAAGTAAGGGGTAATTAAGACGCCTTTTCTTCGAAGAAGAATCATCATTTCGGCCATTACCTTGGTAAAGACCCGGGGTGCCGTGGACAATCCAAACAGCAGCGTCTGAAACTGACAGTGACAGTTCTATACCACGAACCTGAGGTACCCTTAGTGAGAAGGGCAAATTTGGGACATGGAGGTAAGCATCCCTGATGTCCCGGGACACTATATAGTCCCCTTCTTCCTGGTTCGTTATCACTGCTCTGAGTGACTCCATCTTGATTTGAACCTTTGTAAGTGTTCAAATTTTTTTAGATTTAGAATAGGTCTCACCTAGCCTTCTGGCTTCAGTACCACAATATAGTGTGGAATAATACCCCTTTCCTTGTTGTAGGAGGGGTAATTTGATTATCACCTGCTGGGAATACAGCTTGTGAATTTTTTCCCATACTGCCTCCTTGTCGGAGGGATACCTTGGTAAAGCAGACTTCAGGATCCTGCGAGGGGGAAACGTTTCGACATTCCAATCTGTACCCCTGGGATACTACTTGTAGGATCCAGGGGTCCTGTACGGTCCCAGCGTCATGCTGAGAGCTTGGCAGAAGCGGTGGAAGGCTTCTGTTCCTGGGAATGGGCTGCCTGCTGCAGTCTTCTTCCCTTTCCTCTATCCCTGGGCAAATATGACTCTTATAGGGACGAAAGGACTGAGGCTGAAAAGACGGTGTCTTTTTCTGCAGAGATGTGACTTAGGGTAAAAACGGTGGATTTTCCAGCAGTTGCCGTGGCCACCAGGTCCGATGGACCGACCCCAAATAACTCCTCTTCCTTTATACGGCAATACACCTTTGTGCCGTTTGGAATCTGCATCACCTGACCACTGTCGTGTCCATAAACATCTTCTGGCAGATATGGACATCGCACTTACTCTTGATGCCAGAGTGCAAATATCCCTCTGTGCATCTCGCATATATAGAAATGCATCCTTTAAATGCTCTATAGTCAATAAAATACTGTCCCTGTCAAGGGTATCAATATTTTTAGTCAGGGAATCCGACCAAGCCACCCCAGCTCTGCACATCCAGGCTGAGGCGATCGCTGGTCGCAGTATAACACCAGTATGTGTGTATATACTTTTATATGATATTTTCCAGCCTCCTGTCAGCTGGCTCCTTGAGGACGGCCCTATCTATAGACGGTACCGCCACTTGTTTTGATAAGCGTGTGAGCGCCTTATCCACCCTAAGGGGTGTTTCCCAACGCGCCCTAACTTCTGGCGGGAAAGGGTATACCGCCAATAATTTTCTATCGGGGGGAACCCACGCATCATCACACACTTCATTTAATTTATCTGATTCAGGAAAAACTACAGGTAGTTTTTTCACATCCCACATAATACCCTCTTTTGTGGTACTTGTAGTATCAGAAATATGTAACACCTCCTTCATTGCCCTTAACGTGTGGCCCTAATAAGGAATACGTTTGTTTATTCACCGTCGACACTGGATTCAGTGTCCGTGTCGGTGTCTGTGTCGACCGACTAAGGTAAACGGGCGTTTTAAAACCCCTGACGGTGTTTTTGAGACGTCTGGACCGGTACTAATTGTTTGTCGGCCGTCTCATGTCGTCAACCGACCTTGCAGCGTGTTGACATTATCACGTAATTCCCTAAATAAGCCATCCATTCCGGTGTCGACTCCCTAGAGAGTGACATCACCATTACAGGCAATTGCTCCGCCTCCTCACCAACATCGTCCTCATACATGTCGACACACACGTACCGACACACAGCACACACACAGGGAATGCTCTGATAGAGGACAGGACCCACTAGCCCTTTGGAGAGACAGAGGGAGAGTTTGCCAGCACACACCAAAAAACGCTATAATTATATAGGGACAACCTTATATAAGTGTTTTCCCTTATAGCATCTTTTTATATATTTCTAACGCCAAATTAGTGCCCCCCCTCTCTGTTTTAACCCTGTTTCTGTAGTGCAGTGCAGGGGAGAGCCTGGGAGCCTTCCCTCCAGCCTTTCTGTGAGGGAAAATGGCGCTGTGTGCTGAGGAGATAGGCCCCGCCCCTTTTTCGGCGGGCTCGTCTCCCGCTCTTCAACGGATTCTGGCAGGGGTTAAATATCTCCATATAGCCCCCGGAGGCTATATGTGAGGTATTTTTTGCCAAAAAATAGGTTTACATTGCCTCCCAGGGCGCCCCCCTCCCAGCGCCCTGCACCCTCAGTGACTGCCGTGTGAAGTGTGCTGAGAGCAATGGCGCACAGCTGCAGTGCTGTGCGCTACCTTAAGAAGACTGAGGAGTCTTCTGCCGCCGATTCTGGACCTTCTTCTCTTTTCAGCATCTGCAAGGGGGCCGGCGGCGAGGCTCCGGTGACCATCCAGGCTGTACCTGTGATCGTCCCTCTGGAGCTAATGTCCAGTAGCCAAAGAAGCCAATCCATCCTGCACGCAGGTGAGTTCACTTCTTCTCCCCTAAGTCCCTCGTTGCAGTGATCCTGTTGCCAGCAGGACTCACTGTAAAATAAAAAACCTAAGCTAAACTTTTCTAAGCAGCTCTTTAGGAGAGCCACCTAGATTGCACCCTTCTCGGCCGGGCACAAAAATCTAACTGAGGCTTGGAGGAGGGTCATAGGGGGAGGAGCCAGTGCACACCACCTGATCCTAAAGCTTTACTTTTTGTGCCCTGTCTCCTGCGGAGCCGCTATTCCCCATGGTCCTTTCAGGAACCCCAGCATCCACTAGGACGATAGAGAAACTTTGCTTTGCCAGTCTGAGTGAAGAATGGAGCCAGGAACCTGTGGATAACGTTGTCTGAAGATAGTTTTATTATCACAGTAGTGTGCCTGTATACAGCTGTATGGCATACCAGCATTTCTATTTGCACCGTCACAGAGTACCGCTGCACTGGCTGCAGGTGACGTTACAATGAGTCACACGGACGCATTATATGCCGCTGCGCTGCCTGCTGCCAGTGCCCCAGACTCCGCACAGCTAAATCATTGGTAATTGAAAGTCCAGCAGAAGTGGGAGGAGGTGCCGCTCTCTCCCTTCTCCTCTCAGCTACTCCCCGGACTCACTAACACTGCCTGGCAGGATGCTGTTGTGGAGCCCAATGTCATGATCTAGGTGACCGGCACCTGGCGAGAAACCCAGAAGAAGGGAGCCTCCCTTGCCACAGATGACAGTTCATTGTTCACTCACAACACTCATTCATTCCCTCTCCCCCCTCTCTCCCTACCTCTCGTCCCTGCTCTCTCTCTCTCCCTTTCCCTCTCCCTCCTTCCCTCTCTGTCTCTATGCTTCTCCCTCCCTATCTCTACCTCTCCCCTCTCTCCCGCCTAGCATTCTTTCCTCAGCTGTCATGTTAAACCCCCTTGGTTTTTTTCCTGCTTGTCTCCCCTACTGATACATCACCTTCATGTCCCAGTGAACCCTTTCAACTGAATTTACCCCTTTCCTCCCTCCTACGGAGACTTCACATGCTCTCTGTTTCTACCATTCACCCTCTCCCCGTCATCCACTCTCCATCACCTTCTCCTCATCACCTACTGCCTCTTCCTGTTACCCTCTCCATCACCCTCTGCCTCTCCCTGTTACCCTCTCCCTTACCCCATCACCCATTGTATGTCCCCATCACCCTGTTTCTGCCTTTCACCCTCTCCCCGTCACCCTCTCAGCTACCCTCTGTCTCTACCTGTCCACATCACCTACTGTGTCTCCCCATCACCGTCTCTCCCTGTCACCCTCCACCTGTCACCCATTGCCTCTCTCCATTACCCAATCTTCATCACCCTCTGTCTCTCTGTCACCTTCTTCCCATCACCCACTCTCCATCACCCTCCCTATTACCGTCTGCGTCTCCCTGTCCCCATCATCCATTGCCTCTCCTTTTCACCCACTCTCCATTAAACTTTGCCTCTTCCTGCCACTCTCTCCCTGTCACCCTCACACTCTCCGTGCCACCCTCTCCCTTTCAGTCACTGCTTCTCCCTGTCATCCTCTGCTTGTCACCATCTCCCCGTCACTCACCCTCCATCCCATCATCCTCTCACCCTGCTGTCAATCAATGCCTCCTGCTCCACAATTTGCCTTTCCATATCGCCCACTGCCTCTCTCTATCACCCACTATCTCTTTCCGTCACTCACTGCCTCTCCTGCTGTCACCTCTTTGCACCACTACCTCTCCTCCTTGTCCTTCTTACAGCCATTGCCACAAGTTAAACCCAAGCCTCACCACCTTAGTCTGAGGCTTGGGTTTCACTTGTGGCAATGGCTGTCCTCTTAAGGACATGCCCCCTTTTGAGTGTCCATGCCCCTTTTGTGCTGCGCAAAACAGTGCACCCTTTACATTTTCCATACCTCCACTCAAAAATTCCACTTCGACCGCTGATCTTAGGACTGCCTCCGGTATTTATTTATTTTTTCACATGTATTTTTTCTGGTAAATTCCTCCAGGTCGAAGTTTCAATTACAAGTATGGGAAAAGTGATCTGACTACTTAAAAAATGTGAATTAAACACTTGGAGTAGTTGTTCATATTATTTCAGTAAAAATAATTTTAATAAATACAGTATACCCATGCAACTGGCTGCCTTGTTTCAGAGTAATGTAGGTTACAACAGATGGGGAAAGCAGTAATAGGTGTTTTTTTTTTTGCTGTTTTCTTGGACCTACAGTATACTAGTGTTAGGCCATCTTAATTATTATTATTATTATTATGGTGTTAGATGTGTACGTACGACAATAATTTCTATAGAATAATTTTACCTATTCTATAGAGCATTCAAAATGTGCGTATTGTTTTTGGGTGATTTTCTTATAACACATTATTTCTTACCTATGGTGATCTGACTGACACAGCTGTAGTAGCTTGCCCCACTGGAGAGATTATTATAGCTCCCACTGTTCGGATCTGTGTCTGCAAGACATGAAAACTGCAATCAGAAACTAAAAGGATAAAAACAGGAAAGTGATTCTGCCATTTGCCCATCTCCAGAGTGTTGCTCCTTGTACAACAAACCATCATAAGTGAACAGTCATAAATCTCTCCTGCAGAATGCTGTTTGCCTGGCAAAGGAAGTCTAGACAGAAGCTAAGATTTATTTTGTATTATCACACCTATATACAGGCTATATAAAACCGATCAGGCGCTGCAGAACTCTTGTCTCCATATAACTGATAGTGTAGGAGCTTCCGCAGTATAGCAAATATATATTGATTCACGCTTTTTCGCATTTATTAAGATATTTACTGTTAATCACAAAATGAGTTCATTTGTCTTTAAGAAGAAAAATGTGCAGAGCTGGTCAGAATACTATATTTGCTGAATATCTTGTTTTAAAGCATGACTTGTAAAAGACAAATGCAACATTAAATGTATCCAAGGCGGACAAAGCAATACCAGATATATCCAAGGCTAATTGAGAAGAATGCTGAAAGAAATCTTCTGAGTTTATGTCCGAAAGACTGATAAACGAAACAATAACCATTTTCAAGGCTGTTCTAGTTGCCACTTGGAACATTGTATGACAATCGATGTATTTCAAGACATACATGGTGTATTCTGATTGGCTAAATGTATTGGCAAACATGAATCCTTTGTCTTTAAGCTATAAATAATAAAGCTATGACGGCCCCTAGCAGGTCATTTATGATTTGCATAGGTTACACATGAACTTGTGTCATCTTATCATTCATTGACCTCCAACCGGTTGCTAAAGGAACAGAATTCTGACTGATTACTGAAGAGAGTTTATAGACCAGACCTGAATAGGTTAACATACCCTAACATTTGGGAGCATCGTCCGGGGATATTCCAGCATCTCCTCCACTGGCAACAAATCCTCTGATCTTTCAGGAATCGCTGATGACAAAAACCGGTAAGTGAGACTTAATGTGTAGATTTCTACCTGCTCACTTGGCTCAGCGTTTTCTTGAATGCATCTGGGAAAGTCCAGTCGAGAAGATCAGAGAATATCTTAAAGAGCCCAGTATCAGTCAGAAGAAGAAATTTTTTTAAGGTAAAATATATATTGTGATGTTATATTGTTGAATTTTGGGTAAATATCTTCAGCTAATTTGTCACAAGTGTACAGGGGGAATTAATCAAATATTCAGAAAAATTTTACATTTTTAAAAAAGGTGGCGTATGGCCAAGGTGTATTCTAATGCTGATAAACAGTTTGAATTGAGAAATAACCAAAGAGGTGTATGCAAATCTTGTACCTGTGTTGTTGTGTTAAGAAAATACAAAGGGTCTGTAGCACCGAGATTGGTGGCAATTACAAGCACTGAAGTCTCATTTGGTTATGTGGAAAATGATGATGAATTTTATTGTACAATAGGTTGTCATTTTAAAAAGAGAATTGTTGGAACATTACATTGAGAATGATTGGTCTAACATCATAACCTATTGGCCTAGGAACCACATAATCCCAGGTCTAAGACCCATTTGCCCGTGCAGCCTCAAACAGCTGCCGTGCACATAGATAACAGATATAGCATTTACTGTCATCCTTGTTTTTGGATCCTTGCACTGTTGTATGTACTCTGTCAATATGCTTTTGAAAAGGTGGGGGGAGTCGGGGTGTCTGCTGAATAATGAAACCAGTGTCAGTAACTAGATTCTCCTGCACACATTGTACTGTATATATTGTATGTTCCTATGCAAGACAGTTAAGGGGTAGGATTGGGTCAGTAATAAAGAACAGCTACTGTCTGAAAGAAAACAAGGGATAAACTTACATGGTAACCCCAATAGAAAGAGTCTCAGGTATGATTGCCTGCGGTGCACAGGACACATAATTTTCCAGACACAAGGTGAACGAATTCCAAGAATAGTGGGGAGTTTACCAAGAACACAAGGAACAACAGGGGTACTGGTACAAGCAGGAATCTATATAGGCAGGGGGATAGACCCTTGGAGTAACTTAACAAAATATTAGGGACGCATCTCAGTGATCCAGAAGAAATAATCTATTATGCAGGTCTCACTTGGGGAGCAGTACTAACAGATTTTCCACTAATACAGGGAGGAAGGGGCAACACTACAACCCCAGTCATTTGTCCACAGACGGATTTAAGGAGCTCTTTAGGTACAAGGATAGAAGAAATTCTTCAGAGTCAGCGTCTCACAAGGAGATTTTAAGTCCCTCATAAGGAGTTACTAAAATACCACATCAGGAGGGGTTCCGCGCACGTTCACCCAGGCATGGGAGCGCGGTCTGTAAAGATGTCAGGGCCCGACAAACCCGTGGATATTGTTAGTAACAGGGAGGGGAGAAAAGCTATGAAAGGAATAAGTTAAGTCCCTCATAAGGGGTTACTAAAATACCACATCAGGATGGGTTCAAACCCGTGGATATTGTTAGTAACAGGGAGGGGAAGAAAGCTATGAAAGGAATAAGAAAAATTTACAAAACAGCAGGTTTTCCGTCAGAAGGGACACTAGACCTAGAGAAATGGAAAAAAAAACAAAAACATTTGCCTCCTGTAACAAGAGTTGGATAATTAAGCATAATAGTAGAGATCAAGCATCCATCTGGATCACTGTAGCACAAGAATTGCAGAAAATACAAGGAATGGTGTGAAAACCAGCAAGAAAAACCTAAAGCATGAAATAGTGGCTTCCCGAGGTACCTCCCTGCCAAAACACCATCTGAACAAGAAAATGATCAAGTGACCCTTGTACTGCCAACAGGTCACCAATATCAATGCATTATAGACTCGGGAGCAAGCCGAACAATTTTAAAGCAGCAAGAGGTACCAAGTGAATTAATGACCACTGAGACCTAGTCCAGCAACAGCACCTCCACACTATACCCCACCCCTATACCCAGACATGCATGCACACCCAGGTACCCCTAGTATGAACAGAATTGAATCATCTGCAAGCTCACTAACAGTGAAATTGAAAAGAGATGAAACAGGAAAATAGAACGTTTGAAAGTGGAAAGATGTACATGACAAGACTTAAGAGATGGTGTCATGCACAGACACTCAGGGCACCAGCAGCCCCAGACTTGAAACAGGAGAAGACTGAGTCCATCAGAACTTACTATGATAAAGTCACTATACGACACACAAGATGATAGAATATGAGGGTGTGCAACTCCCGTGTCGGCAACAGCGTACTCAGTCACCACTGGCAGTTCGATAAAAGTGACTTTACCCACAGGAGACACAAGGGTTTCAAGAGCTGTTTTTATGCACAACCAGATTCCTCTACATTTACTTACAGATCAGGCCATTGCAACGACTGGATTGGGAGGTTAAGCCCTACCCCTGCAAGAAAGCAAAGATGTAACCTGAAATACAAGCTTGCTATACAAGTCTATCTCTCACAGGAAAAGTAAGACAAAGAGGAACTCCCAGCATGAACATCATTATGTTGAACACCAGCCTGGGTGGACTTGGACTAAGAAGATGACATGCCAGCAGCAGTGAGAAAGAATATGCAAGTGAAGAAAGGACAAAGTATGAAGAATTTTGAATGAATCATAAAGAGAGGTGATTGGAAAAAGAAAAGTTGAGAAACAATATGAAGGTCGCATGAAAGTTTGGAGACTAAAGGAAGTCTGCTTTAAAAAGGACAAAGAAAGACATCTGACAAGTGGTCAGTACTACATGGCAAGATTACAGAGATAATGCCATGATTTAAAGCAACAGAAGCTCCGGGGTTTAAAGCAAATAATAAGGAACAAGACAGAAAAAGTTCCAAAAGACAAATAAATGATGCTTCTTCTGCCAATATGAAGTACAAGCTTCTTCAGGTACTCCCCAGTGAACATAATGTCTCCAGAGGAAACAGCAGAAGGTATAATTACAGTCACCTTGCCCACTGGAGAAATACGTTTGTGCCTAATGAATACTGGAGCCAGCACACGCAGAAGACAGCAAAGGGAGATACCACAAGAACTGATGATATCAGAAATTCTTAAAAGGACAGGAGATGCAAGAACTACAGTCACCAATACCAGCCCAGTTCTTGACCTCGGAGTACATGTCCAGTGACTTTTGCTGAAGCACAATGTACTAAAGCTTATCCAAGGAGAATACAGTACACACCAGTAGAAGTTTAACTTTCCAGCAACTTATCAAAGGAAAGAACAAAAAGCCATTTAGCAGCAAGTTAGAACAGAAGTTCAGTATTGGCTCATTCCCGCAGTACCAGTTGTAGAAGAAAGTAAGCAAATACTACTGGACCAGGATAGCCCTGTGGAGGGGCTATATCACCAAGTGATTTATCCACAAAACACACAGCTAAATACAGGATGTGAATGAACTGTTGATTGCCACCACTACTAAAAGAAGCACCAAGAAGGGGCAGTGACCTTAGTGAAGTTTCTGGAAGAACAAGACTGCAGAGCCTCAGAAGGAGAAATTGCAGCTAGTCAAGCAAGAGTTAATCTTCCTAGGACACTCAAGGTACCCGACATCTAACAAAAGTGAGAAGGAAAAGATTTATACTGCAAGCTAAGATGCCAACTAGTGTCAAGCAAGTCAGATGATCATTCCTGGGCCTAGTAGGACACTACAGAACATGGATACCTCTAGCACCAGTCTACATGCAAGCATTGTATGACAACACTGAAAGGGAGGAGGGTCCGCATCCTACATACAGCAACAGATGAATTAAGCTATTGAACAATTGGAAACAGCAGTTGCCTCATCTCAAGCCCTAGAACTACCTGACTATTAAAGAAGGAGGCCATACATAGAAGTCATTACGCAAAATCATGGACTGAGGTGAAGACCAGTGGCCTACAACTCAAGCAAGCTTGACAGCAGTAATCAAAGAGCACCTACCGGCAGTGATAGCAGCAACAGTCCTAGAAGAGTATAAGAGCACAGACACAGTGCTGAATCAGTAGTCCTAGAAGAGGACAAGAGCACAGGCATAGTGCTGAATCATGAACTTATCATCCAGGGTCCACATGCAGGTACAGAGAAGCTTCAACAAGAACCAAACACCTGTCAGTGGCAAGGCTGACCATGTATGAAGTAGCACTGCCAAAGTGCGACAAGTAACCATCAGAAGATGTATTACCCTCAACTCAGCAACCCTTTTCTAGCATTAATCAATAAAGGTGTTGAATCTCAAGATTCAAAAGGAGGGAAAAACAGATTATCTACTGATGAATGGGAAAGCCAGAAGTTTCTAACATTCACTCACGAAGGTAAACAATATTGTTGGACACGATTACCCCAAGGGGGAGCAACCAGTCCATCAGATTTCTCAGAGGCAATGGCATTAATCCTGCAAAAAGGAAACAGCATCACTACTCATCTTTTTGGCAGAAGAAGATTGCAGAGTGTCAAAAGCCAAACTACAGCTAGTACAGAAAAGAGTTATCTTTTTAGGACACTGCATATCCCAAGGAACAAGGCATCTTACTGATGAAAGAACAAAAGCAATAACTCAAGCAAAAACCCCAAGAACATTAAAAGAAATCAGAGCTTTCCTGGGCCTTATTGGTTATTGCAGAGAATGGATACCCTCAGCCTCATTACTAATGCATCCCCTATATGAATTAACAAAAAAGGAGGCGTCAGCAGAAAACAGGGACACCATTGAAGAAGCAGTAAGAAAACTAAAGCAAGTCATAATAACAGCCCCAGCATTAGGATTGCCTGATTACAAAGAGCCTTTTAACCTATTCTGCCATGAAAACAGAGGGCATTCTTTAGGGGTGCTCACCCAGAAATACGGACCAAAACAAAGACCAGTGGCATACTGTTCAGCCCAGCTGGATCTGATTATCAGAGGAGCACCATCCTGTGTCCGAGCAGTGGCAGCAGCAGCAATACTGAGGGAAAAGGTGACAGACCTTGTGCTTGATCATCCACTGTGTATACAAGTACCACACGCTGTAACAGAAATACTAAGTCAAGAAAAAAGCAAGCATCTTTCTGCAGCCAGACTTACCAAATATGAAGTAGCACTATTTAAGCGCCTCCCATGTCACCATCACAAGATGCACTGTACTAAACCCAGCTACACTCCTTCCAATCAACGATTCAAAAGAGGGGAGGAGAGGAGGAAATGGTAATGATGGTAAATCGTTAGATGAGGAGGAAAATGCTGCTACAGACGCAGAAAATACAACACAAACATTTCCACATGATTGCCTAGCCCTCATGGAATTAGAGACTTTACTTCTTCCTAATGTCCAAGATACACCACTGGACAATCCAGACATGAACCTGTTCATCGATGGATCAAGATATTATGATAATGGATCGCCAAGGACAGGATATGCAGTAACAACCGAAACTGAAGTCATAGCTTCTGGACCAAGCATGTCAGCACAAGAAGCAGAACTCATAGCAATGACCAGAGCCTGCATACATGCTGAAAACATGACAGCTAACATCTACACGGATTCACGCTATGCTTGGGGGGTGTTCCAGGATTACGCTGTTATTTGGAAAAGTAGGGACTTCAAAGGTGCAAATGGAAAACCCATCAAACATGCCAGTTTGATTATGGAACTCTTCAGAGCATTGGAACTACCTAAAAGGATTGGCATAATCAAGGTACAAGCACATACTAAGAGCCAAACCATGGAAGCTAAAGGAAATGCATTTGCAGATGCAGAAGCCAAGAGAATTGCCTTACAATCAAAAGAACCTGAGCAAGTCTTAGTAGCTCAAGATGTGAAGCAAATGCCTAGTGAAGAGGAGCTGATCAAAATTCAACAACAAGCATCACAAGGAGAAAAGGAGAAATGGAGACGATTGGGGGCAGAAGAAGATGAACATGGACTTTGGAAGTCAAGAGAATTAAAGTACTGTCTACCAGCAGCTCTATTTCCACCTATGTTACAAGTAGCTCATGGACAAGTACATCATTCAAAGGAAGCCATGGTAAATAGAGTACAAGAGCATTGGATAGCTCTAGGCTTCAATAAAGCTGCAACAAACTTTGTAGCAGGATGCTGGATCGGTGGAATCAGCAATCCAGGACAAAGAACCAAGACACCTCTAGGAACTATACCCAAAGCCTCTTACCCATTTCAAAGACTACAAATCAACTATATACAGTTGCCACGAAGCGGTCCATATGAATATGTACTAGTAGCAACGGACATGTTTAGTCACTGGGCCGAAGCCTGGCCAGTAGGCAAAGCCACAGCAAAAACCACTGCAAAGAAACTGATAGCAAAAGTAGTATGTAGATTAGGGATATCTGAGGTTATAGAATCAGATAGAGGTACACATTTCACAGGAGAAGTCATGCAGCATATAATGAAAGATATGGGGGTACAGCAGGCCTTCCACGTGCCTTACCGTCCCCAGGCGAGTGGGGAGGGGGAACATCTGAACTTTGACCTTAAGCTAAAACTACAGAAAATGATGACAGAAACCAAAAGAACTTGGCCAGAATGCCTACCTATAGTCTTGTTCAATATTAGGACCACACCCATGAGACCTAGTAAACTGACTCCATATAAAATATTGTTTGGGTCAGCTCCAAGAACAGGTTGTTATTATCCACAACAATTACAACATAATCATGGTGATTTAACAGGTTATGTACAGGAGGTCTGTAAAACATTGACTAACCTCCATTGCCAAGTGTTTTCTTCCATTCCAGACCCAGAAGGATCAGCTACGCATAAGCTAAATCCAGGAGATTTGGTCTATTTAAAGAGACATGTAAGAAAGACCTTTGAACCAAGATATGATGGTCCATATCAAGTGCTGCTAACCACGCCTACCTCAATCAGGGTGAAAGGTCGTGATACCTGATTACACGCCTCCCACTCGAAGAAGCCGACAGTGACTCTCCAGCCAGAAGAATGAAGTTGCTTATCCTTTGGTTGTTGTTAAGGGTAATCCCCAAGGTTTGGACTATAAGTCCAGGCAACTGGTTTACTGAAAGGGAATAGTTCAGGCCTAGTGTAGGTAGAATAGGGAGAAAAAGTGGAATCAAAAAGAGGGGAAATGATAGTGTAGGAGCTTCCGCAGTATAGCAAATATATATTGATTGACGCTTTTTCGCATTTATTAAGATATTTACTGTTAATCACAAAATGAGTTCATTTGTCTTTAAGAAGAAAAATGTGCAGAGCTGGTCAGAATACTATATTTGCTGAATATCTTGTTTTAAAGCATGACTTGTAAAAGACAAATGCAACATTAAATGTATCCAAGGCGGACAAAGCAACACCAGATATATCCAAGGCTAATTGAGAAGAATGCTGAAAGAAATCTTCTGAGTTTATGTCCGAAAGACTGATAAACGAAACAATAACCATTTTCAAGGCTGTTCTAGTTGCCACTTGGAACATTGTATGACAATCGATGTATTTCAAGACATACATGGTGTATTCTGATTGGCTAAATGTATTGGCAAACATGAATCCTTTGTCTTTAAGCTATAAATAATAAAGCTATGACGGCCCCTAGCAGGTAATTTATGATTTGCATAGGTTACACATGAACTTGTGTCATCTTATCATTCATTGACCTCCAACCGGTTGCTAAAGGAACAGAATTCTGACTGATTACTGAAGAGAGTTTATAGACCAGACCTGAATAGGTTAACATACCCTAACATAACTAAAGGATAATAATAATAATAATAATAGTTATATACAAAGGGAAAATACATTTTTTATACTGTGGCATATCTAGTGTTCACTCTAGGTGTCTTTCACAGGGCGCTGCGCCCTGCCCCTTTTTTAGACCCCTGAATCCCACCCTGCCCGTTTGTTTGCGCCCTCCCGCCCCGCACTTTGCTGCCCGCTGGACCCCGCCACGCCGCCAGACACACTAAGCACACTGCACTGCATTATTATCACTGTCTCCGTGCATGTGTCGAGACGGAGACCTCCGCGGCCCGCCCCGCCCCGTCCGCCTTGTCCCGCCCTGTCCGCCTCGTCCCGCCCGTCATTAGCTGTCAGCGTCCTCTGCGAGCAGACCTATAGGTCTGCTCAGGGTCTGGTGAGACAGGAGGGCTGGGTTTGCCTCTCCCGCCGCGGCAAACCCAGCCCTCCTGTATGGATGAATGTTTAAAAGGAGACGCCAGGGAGGATCATCCGGCCGCCACCTTTAATACCGCTCCGCAAGTGTGGCTGGGTGATCAGCGCTCCCCCTCTGTGATGTAAGTACTGTACTGGGTTGTATGTACCGCTGGGTCACAACCCGGTCTGTATGTACCCTTCCCTCACACCCCGGTCTGTATGTACCCTTCCCTCACACCCCGGTCTGTATGTACCCGCCCCTCACACCCCGGTCTGTATGTACCCTTCCCTCACACCCCGGTCTGTATGTACCCTCCCCTCACACCCCGGACTGTATGTAACCCCCCCCCCCTCACACAAGGTCTATGTATCCCCCAAAGACCTTGCTCTGTATCATACAGAGCAGGGTCTTTGGGGGATACATAGACCTTGTGTGGTGGGGGGGGTACATACAGACCGGGGTGTGAGGGGAGGGTACATACAGACCGGGGTGTGAGAGGGGGGGGAGGGGGTTACATACAGACCAGGGTGTGAGGGGGGGGGGTACATACAGACCGGGGTGTGAGGGGGGTACATAATATGCAAATAAGAATACATTACATATATAGTCTTCTTATATAGCTGAAATGCCTTTTACCATGCTTTTTATATAACAAATCTGTGCAGCCACATTTAAGGTGTGAGTAGACTGTCACAAGTGGTTTTATATTTTATAAGTTCAAGTTGTATGTTGAAGAGATTTAGGGGACAAAATAGAATAAATATATGTTTGAAAAAGCTGCCATTGCATGACCCACTGCACTCTGTTGGACTATTGGTCCTATTGTGTGGAGTTTGTATATTCTTCCTGTGCTTTTCACATTTTTTATTTTTTTCACATTTTTCATGATTAACTATCCACGCGAACTATAAGTGGGAATAGTAACCTGTCCGAATGTTCAGGACCATCAGGAACAGCCTGGAGAAGTGATAAGTGCATTAAATATGAATGCACCATCCAATCATTACAGGTTTTAAATGACAGGAGCTGACTGGCTAATGCACTATCACTTCTCCAAGTTTAATACATCTGCCCCAGTTTACTTTATGACTTGGGGGCCATTATTGAATGGTCATCATAAATGATGACCATAATAATTAAGGGCCCCCAAATCATAAAGCATCCTGATGACATAAGGTGCAACACTTAAAATTCTATAAGTTAATTGAAAAATCTGTCCACATTTATTACTTTCTTTTTTTTTTCTAAAGCTGGCACATCCTCATCTCTATGTACTCAATCACATGACAACTATCTGGCACATCCATCACTGCACCTCTGACTCCTGGCGCTCCACACCACAGGCTCCAAAGCAGCATATTCTGGCTCCTTCTTTGATCCTCTCGGCTTCACCGGAGTCCTCAATTTGCCTCAGGTGAGTATGCTGGTACTGAGAGTAAACAGTGGCTCTCATCCTAGGGAGCTTGAGTGTGTTAAAGTGTTTTGTTCTTCCACAGAAAGCTGGCTCATCCTCATCCTCGTCTCTGTGTACTCCATCACGTTAAGCAATCCGATTGCATCAACTGGCGCATCACTCCACACCACAGGCTCCAAAGTGGCATATTCTGGCTCCTTCTTTGATCCTCTCGGCTTCAACGGAGTCCTCAATTTGCCTCAGGTGAGTATGCTGGTAATGAGAGTAAACAGTGGCTCTCATCCTAGGGAGCTTGAGTGTGTTAAAGTGTTTTGTTCTTCCACAGAAAGCTGGCTCATCCTCATCCTCGTCTCTGTGTACTCCATCATGTTTAGCAATCCATTGCATCAACTGGCGCATCACTCCACACCACAGGCTCCAAAGTGGCATATTCTAGCTCCTTCTTTGATCCTCTCGGCTTCACCGGAGTCCTCAATTTGCCTCAGGTGAGTATGCTGGTACTGAGAGTAAACAGTGGCTCTCATCCTAGGGAGCTTGAGTGTGTTAAAGTGTTTTGTTCTTCCACAGAAAGCTGGCTCATCCTCATCCTCATCCTCGTCTCTGTGTACTCCATCACGTTAAGCAATCCGATTGCATCAACTGGCGCACCACTCCACACCACAGGCTCCAAAGTGGCATATTCTGGCTCCTTCTTTGATCCTCTCGGCTTCACCAGAGTCCTCAATTTGCCTCAGGTGAGTATGCTGGTACTGAGAGTAAACAGTGGCTCTCATCCTAGGGAGCTTGAGTGTGTTAAAGTGTTTTGTTCTTCCACAGAAAGCTGGCTCATCCTCATCCTCGTCCTCGTCTCTGTGTACTCCATCATGTTAAGCAATCCATTGCATCAACTGGCGCATCACTCCACACCACAGGCTCCAAAGTGGCATATTCTAGCTCCTTCTTTGATCCTCTCGGCTTCACCGGAGTCCTCAATTTGCCTCAGGTGAGTATGCTGGTACTGAGAGTAAACAGTGTCTCTCATCCTTAGGGAGCTTGAGTGTGTTAAAGTGTTTTGTTCTTCTACAAAAAGCTGGCTCATCCTCATCTCTGTGTACTCCATCACGTTAAGCAATCCATTGCATCAACTGGCGCATCACTCCACACCACAGGCTCCAAAGTGGCATATTCTGGCTCCTTCTTTGATCCTCTCGGCTTCACCGGAGTCCTCAATTTGCCTCAGGTGAGTATGCTGGTACTGAGAGTGAACAGTGGCTCAGTCTCATCCTAGGGAGCTTGAGTGTGTTAAAGTGTTTTGTTCTTCCACAGAAAGCTGGCTCATCCTCATCTCTGTGTACTCCATCACGTTAAGCAATCCATTGCATCAACTGGCGCATCACTCCACACCACAGGCTCCAAAGTGGCATATTCTTGCTCCTTCTTTGATCCTCTCGGCTTCACCGGAGTCCTCAATTTGCCTCAGGTGAGTATGCTGGTACTGAGAGTGAACAGTGGCTCAGTCTCATCCTAGGGAGCTTGAGTGTGTTAAAGTGTTTTGTTCTTCCACAGAAAGCTGGCTCATCCTCATCCTCATCTTTGTGTACTCCATCACGTTAAGCAATCCATTGCATCAACTGGCGCATCACTCCACACCACAGGCTCCAAAGTGGCATATTCTGGCTCCTTCTTTGATCCTCTCGGCTTCACCGGAGTCCTCAATTTGCCTCAGGTGAGTATGCTGGTACTGAGAGTGAACAGTGGCTCTCATCCTAGGGAGCTTGAGTGTGTTAAAGTGTTTTGTTCTTCCACAGAAAGCTGGCTCATCCTCATCCTCGTCTCTGTGTACTCCATCACGTTAAGCAATCCATTGCATCAACTGGCGCATCACTCCACACCACAGGCTCCAAAGTGGCATATTCTGGCTCCTTCTTTGATCCTCTCGGCTTCACCAGAGTCCTCAATTTGCCTCAGGTGAGTATGCTGGTACTGAGAGTGAACAGTGGCTCTCATCCTAGGGAGCTTGAGTGTGTTAAAGTGTTTTGTTCTTCAACAGAAAGCTGGCTCATCCTCATCCTTTGTCTCTATGTACTCCATCACGTTGACCAACCATTGAACCAACTGTGCATCACTCCACACCACAGGCTCCAAATCAGCATATTGATCCTTCTTTGATCCTCTTGGCTTGAATGACCGGAGACCTCAACTTGTCTCAGGTGAGTTTGCTGGTACAGAGAGTACAGTGGCTCTCATTCTAGGGAGCTTGAGTGTGTTAAGTGTTTTTATTTTTTTTATTTTTAGAAAACATGCCTACTCTTAAAAGGAAAGTGAAAGAACATGATAGAAAAAACAAGGAAATAGGCAGAAAATGTTTTAAAATCAATCAAATGTTTTCAGGAAAAAAGAAGGTAGGAAAACATTTAAATACACCCATTTTAAACCCCTGTAAGAAAGTGTAACAAATATTTGAATTTAGATTACGATTTTTATTAATTACAGAAAATAAATGCAGCAGAGTTAGATCCTGTACCCAGCACCTCTGATCCTGTACCCAGCACCTCTGATCCTGTACCCACAGATAATCAATGCACTTCCCAAGATAATTCACTGGCCACAGTTAACACAAATTGCAGCAATGTAGATGACTCGGTATCGACGTCATGTAATGTCATTGTTAATGAAAATACCATAGATGTGCATTCTCAATCCTCCGTCTCTCTTGCCAACTGTTCTCAGAATTTAGAGTGCGACACCTCACCCCCTATTATTTTGGATGATGACCTACCCGAAGAAAGGTGCTCTTCTAATGAAGATACAGATACAATAAATGACATTGGGGTTAGTGCTTCTCCAAAAAAAAAGTCAAAACATAAAGTTGGTTTCCAAATAAAATGGAAAAGAGAGTTTCCGTGGCTTAGTTGTAAAAAAAATGGTGAAAGAGAATCTCTACTCTGCAAGCTGTGTTTAAAACATCTGTTGAACGACACGAAATACAACAAATCTCCATGGATGAATAGTGGGATGAGCACAGTAAGGCGCGATAAAATTAAGGAGCATTCTGTTTCCGAGATGCACAAGGCGGCAATGCAAACTGAAATAATCTGTTGTAATGCTGAGGCTTCACAGAACAGAAAAAATAGACCAGAGTCAGAGGAATTCAAAGCTGTGGAATGTGCTATGAAGTGCCTGTATTTTCTAATCCAGCATAATATACCACATACAACTGTTTTTAAACCATTTGTTGTTTTCTGTATAGAAGAATTAAAGTCTCCAGTTTTAGCCCCTCTGAACAAATCTAAAAATGCCTCATATACAAGCTACCAAACAATCAACGAATTTGTTAATTCGATGGCCAGTGTTCAAAAAGAGAAAGTTATCTTGTCTTTACAGAAGAGTCCATCATTTTCAGTTATGTCAGATGAAACTACTGATGTCAGCAACAGAAAACACTTGGCAACTGCTGCAAAATATATAAAAGACGGAGAAGTCACAGTGTCCTTTATTAATGATACAGAAATTCCAGATGGAAAATCAGAAACTATTTTCAATGCTCTTTCACAGACTATAGAAGACTGTGGAGGGTTTGAGAAATTAGTAGGCTTTGGAAGTGACGGCGCCAGTTCAATGGTTGGTCACCGTGATGGAGTAGCAGCCAAACTACAGGCCAAAAATAATAAGATTATTTTAATACATTGTCACAATCATCGTTTAGCTCTTGCAACAAAAAATACATTTGAATCTTTGAATCCTTTCCTGAAAATGGATGAAGTATTAACAAGTATTTACAAATACTATAAATACAGCTCTGTGAGGAGCAAAACTTTGGAAGAAATACAAAAGAGTATTTACTAAATGTAAGGGAACAAAAATAAAAAAGGCTAGCCACACAAGATGGCTATCACATGAAAATGCTATTAATTCAATAAGAATTAATTATCATTCGATCATTGTCGATTTGGAAAATGCTGTTGTAACTGGACAGTCAAAGACTACAAGTGGTGTGAGTGGGCCAACTGCTGAAGGACTTCTCAAACATCTGAATTTTTTTTCATTTTTTTTCAATTAATTCACTTTCTTTGTGATGTACTGAGCCTGCTTTCCAAATTAGTTTTAATCTTTGAAAGAAGAGATATTGACTTGTCTACACTACACAGCAATGTTTCCATTACGCTTGGTACTTTGATAAATTTAAAGCGTAAGCCTGGGGGTCAGTTTTGCAGGAACCTGGAAAATGCTGCAAGAAAAATAGGAATTCAGGCTCCTATAGCAGCAGAAAATTGTAAGTTTGAAGAAGATGCAAGGTGTTTTCTAGATCTATTGTTCCAAAACATTTCAGAGAGGATGCATAATATAGCTATACTTGATCATCTAAGTGTCTTAGATATGAGGCATCTTAATGCAGACAAAGGTGTGGGATTTTATGGAGTGGCCGAAATGGCACAGCTTGCTGATTTTTATCAACTGGACGAAGATCTTCTGTTATCAGAATGGGAAGACTTTAAATCTGTATTCTTACAAACGGAAGAAGAAAATTCTGATAATGAAAGATTGTCCATGGTCAACGTGTACAAGACTTTAGAAAAATCTGAAGACACAATTGGCGTAGCATTTCCTCTCATTCAGAAACTTGTTTCAGTTGGCTGTGTTCTATCACTCTCAACTGCTGAAGTTGAAAGAACTTTTTCGCAAGTTAAATTAATCTTAACAGATCACAGAAACCGTCTCAAGGTGGAAAATGTCAACAGCATATTAGCCATTAAGCTAAATGGCAAGGTAAACTACAGAGAGGCGGTGAAGCACTGGATGAAAAAACAAAGAAGAATATTTTCTTGTAGACCACACACAGCTGGCCACAGACCACACTCTACAATCAGAAACCCCTGTACTGTAGATTGTGAGCAACAACCAAGGACACCGCACATAAACTGACCCACCCAAGCTACTTGGAGCCCAACTTTCCAGTTCAAAAAGGTGAATACCAAGTAAATGTGGGAGGAGGGAGAGTATTCCTACTTAGAGGTGGTGGAGTGGCCCTAGTATGTCCATAATCCTGTTATCAGAGTCCCTTTTCTGCTGTGCTCTTTAGTTCTTCAAAGCACAAGCCCTTATTTTTGTGGGGAAGAATTGTAAGAGACTAAAAATCTATGGTGGTCTTACAATTCTACTCCAAGGAATAAGCTGTGCTTTGAAGAACTAGGAATGCAGTACAAATGGACTCTGATAACATGCAGTCAGTTTATGTTGTATGGTTCTGTTTCAGCTTCAGCACAGCGCCTAAGAGGATATTTACAGCCAGTGATAAGACGGCATCCGCTTGAGCCTGCATAAATAGTTGGACCCTTCTGTTTTGAACAGCTGACACCTACATCTTTACTCCAGATGACCTGTAGGACGTTTGATCGGCTACCTGCATCCAATCCACATGGTACTATTATTATAACTTGTATAAAATGCTAGGATTAGTGTTTATTTTAGCACCTTCACAACCTGTGCAGTTCCTCCTGCCTGGGGTGTCGTTCTGTACGCTAGTGCTTCTATCACAAGTCTTCCACTGAAATAAAGACCAGAGTGATAGAAGCACCAGAGCAGAGGACGACACCCTTGGCAGAAAAGAATAACTGCACAAGTTGTGACAGGTGCAGGATGATAGAACACTGTAGTTGTAATCTACCATACAGTAGAGCTACATTGGTGATGAATGGACCACAAATACTTTTATTGAACACTCTTCACTTTCAAATCCTTGTCCGCATGTAAAAGGTAAACATCAAATAAAATGGGTGCACAAACAAAAAACCATGAGTCTTTGTACTCATTTTTAGTTAAGACACCTGTCTAAGCATTACAGTATGGACATAATCGTGCCCTCCCGAATGAAAAATGTGCCCTCCCGAATGAAAAATGTGCCCTCCCCATGATCAGCACCCTGCCCTAAAAAATTCCTAGAGTGAACACTAATATCTGTAGCTAGATCTTCATTGTCCATTAGCTATTCAAGCTTTCTATAAAAAAAAATAAGAATTTACTTACCGATAATTCTATTTCTCATAGTCCGTAGTGGATGCTGGGAACTCCGTAAGGACCATGGGGAATAGCGGCTCCGCAGGAGACTGGGCACAAAAGTAAAAGCTTTAGGACTACCTGGTGTGCACTGGCTCCTCCCCCTATGACCCTCCTCCAAGCCTCAGTTAGGATACTGTGCCCGGACGAGCGTACACAGTAAGGAAGGATTTATGAATCCCGGGTAAGACTCATACCAGCCACACCGATCACACCGTACAACCTGTGATCTGAATCCAGTTAACAGCATGATAACAGAGGAGCCTCTGGAAAGATGGCTCACAACCACAATAACCCGATTTTTGTAACAATAACTATGTACAAGTATTGCAGACAATCCGCACTTGGGATGGGCGCCCAGCATCCACTACGGACTATGAAAAATAGAATTATCGGTAAGTAAATGCTTATTTTCTCTGACGTCCTAGTGGATGCTGGGAACTCCGTAAGGACCATGGGGATTATACCAAAGCTCCCAAACGGGCGGGAGAGTGCGGATGACTCTGCAGCACCGAATGAGAGAACTCCAGGTCCTCCTCAGCCAGGGTATCAAATTTGTAGAATTTAGCAAACGTGTTTGCCCCTGACCAAGTAGCTGCTCGGCAAAGTTGTAAAGCCGAGACCCCTCGGGCAGTCGCCCAAGATGAGCCCACTTTCCGTGTGGAATGGGCTTTTACAGATTTTGGCTGTGGCAGGCCTGCCACAGAATGTGCAAGCTGAATTGTGCTACAAATCCAACGAGCAATAGTCTGCTTAGAAGCAGGAGCACCCAGCTTGTTGGGTGCATACAGGATAAACAGCGAGTCAGATTTTCTGACTCCAGCCGTCCTGGAAACATATATTTTCAGGGCCCTGACTACGTCCAGCAACTTGGAGTCCTCCAAGTCCCTAGTAGCCGCAGGTACCACAATAGGCTGGTTCACGTGAAACGCTGAAAACAGCTTAGGGAGAAATTGAGGATGAGTCCTCAATTCCGCCCTGTCTGGAAGATCAGATAAGGGCCTTTACAGGATAAAGCCCCCAATTCTGACACGCGCCTGGCCGAGGCCAGGGCCAACAACATGACCACTTTCCATGTGAGATATTTTAACTCCACAGATTCAAGTGGTTCAAAACAATGTGACTTTAGGAACCCCAAAACTACATTGAGATCCCAAGGTGCCACTGGAGACACAAAAGGAGGCTGTATATGCAGTACCCCTTTTACAAAACGTCTGAACTTCAGGAACTGACGTTAGTTCTTTCTGGAAGAAAATTGACAGGGCCGAAATTTGAACCTTAATGGACCCCAATTTTAGGCACATAGACACTCCTGTTTACAGGAAATGCAGGAATCGACCTAGTTGAAAATTCCTCCATCGGGGCCTTACTGGCCTCGCACCCCGCAACATATTTTCGCCAAATGCGGTGATAATGCTTTGCGGTTACATCCTTCCTGGCTTGATCAGGGTAGGGATGACTTCATCCGGAATGCCTTTTTCCTTCAGGATCCGGCGTTCAACCGCCCTGCCGTTAAACGCAGCCGCGGTAAGTCTTGGAATAGACAGGGTCCTTGCTGGAGCAGGTCCCTTCTTAGAGGTAGAGGCCACGGGTCCTCCGTGAGCATCTCTTGAAGTTCCGGGTACCAAGTCCTTCTTGGCCAATCCGGAGCCACGAGTATAGTTCTTACTCCCCTCCGTCTTATAATTCTCAGTACTTTTGGTATGAGAGGAAGAGGAGGGAACATACACTGACTGGTACACCCACGGTGTTACCAGAGCGTCCACAGCTATTGCCTGAGGTTCCCTTGACCTGGCGCAATACCTGTCCAATTTTTTGTTTAGGCGGGACGCCATCATGTCCACCTTTGGTTTTTCCCAATGGTGTACAATCATGTGGAAGACTTCTGGGTGAAGTCCCCACTCTCCCGGGTGGAGGCCGTGCCTGCTGAGGAAGTCTGCTTCCCAGTTGTCCACTCCCGGAATGAATACTGCTGACAGTGCTATCCCATGATTTTCCGCCCAGCGAAGAATCCTTGCAGCTTCTGCCATTGACTGCTTCTTGTGCCACCCTGTCTGTTTACATGGGTGACTGCCGTGATGTTGTCCGACTGGATCAACACCGGCTGACCTTGAAGCAGAGGTCTTGCTAAGCTGAGAGCATTGTAAATGGCCCTTAGCTCCAGGATATTTATGTGAAATGATGTCTCCAGGCTTGACCATAAGCCCTGGAAATTTCTTCCCTGTGTGACTGCTCCCCAGCCTCTCAGGCTGGCATCTGTGGTCACCAGGACCCAGTCCTGAATGCCGACTCTGCGGCCCTCTAGAAGATGAGCACTCTGCAACCACCACAGGAGGGACACCCTTGTCCTTGGTGACCGGGTTATCCGCTGATGCATCTTAAGATGCGACCCGGACCATTTGTCCAGCAGGTCCCACTGGAAAGTTCTTGCGTGGAATCTGCCGAATGGCTTTTCTTCGTAGGAAGCTACCATTTTTCCCAGAACCCTTGTGCATTGATGCACTGAGACTTGGCTCGGTTTTAGGAGGTTCCTGACTAGCTCGGATAACTCCCTGGCTCTCTCCTCCGGGAGAAACACCTTTTCTGAACTGTGTCCAGAATCATCCCTAGGAACAGAAGACGAGTCGTCGGAACCAGCTGCGATTTTGGAATATTGAGAATCCAATCGTGCTGTCGCAACACTACCAGAGATAGTGCTACACCGACCTCCAACTGTTCCCAGGATCTTACCCTTATCAGGAGATCGTCCAAGTAAGGGATAACTAAAACTCCCTTCCTTCGAAGGAGTATCATCATTTCGGCCATTACCTTGGTAAAGACCCGGGGTGCCGTGGACCATCCAAACGGCAGCGTCTGAAACTGATAGTGACAGTTCTGTACCACAAACCTGAGGTACCCTTGGTGAGAAGGGTAAATTTGGACATGAAGGTAAGCATCCTTGATGTCCAGAGACACCATGTAGTCCCCTTCTCTTGAATTTGAACCTCTGTATGTAAGTGTTCAAAGATTTTAGATTTAAAATCGGTCTCACCGAGCCGTCCGGCTTCGGTACCACAACAGTGTGGAGTAATACCCCTTTCCCTGTTGCAGGAGGGGTACCTTAATTATCACCTGCTGGGAATACAGCTTGTGAATGGCTTCCAACACTGCCTCCCTGTCTGCTTGTAAAGCCCCAGCGTCAAGCTGAGGGCTTGGCAGAGGCGGGGGAGGGCTTCTGTTCCTGGGAACTGGCTGATTTCTGCAGCCGTTTCCCTCTCTGTCACGGGGCAGAAATGAGGAACCTTTTGCCCACGTGCCCTTATGGGAACGAAAGGACTGCGCCTGATAATACGGCATCTTCTTATGTTGAGAGGCGACCTGGGGTAAACACGTGGATTTCCCAGCTGTTGCCGTGGCCACCAGGTCTGAAAGACCGACCCCAAATAACTCCTCCCCTTTATAAGGCAATACTTCCATATGCCATTTGGAATCCGCATCACCTGACCACTGTCGTGTCCATAACCCTCTTCTGGCAGAAATGGACAGCGCACTTACTCTTGATGCCAGTCGGCAAATATCCCGCTGTGCATCACACATATATAGAAATGCATCTTTTAAATGCTCTACAGGCAATAATATACTGTCCCTATCTAGGGTATCAATATTTTCAGTCAGGGAATCCGACCACGCCAACCCAGCACTGCACATCCAGGCTGAGGCGATTGCTGGTCGCAGTATAACACCAGTATGTGTGTAAATACATTTTAGGATACCCTCTTGCTTTCTATCAGCAGGATCCTTAAGGGCGGCCATCTCAGGAGAGGGTAGAGCCCTTGTTTTGACAAGCGTGTGAGCGCTTTATCCCCCCTAGGGGGTGTTTCCCAATGCACCCTAACCACTGGCGGGAAAGGATATATGCCAATAACTTTTTAGAAATTATCAGTTTTTTATCGGGGGAAACCCACGCTTCATCACACATCTCATTTAATTTCTCAGATTCAGGAAAACTACAGGTAGTTTTTCCTCACTGAACATAATACCCCTATTGGTGGTACTCGTATTATCAGAAATGTGTAAAACATTTTCCATTGCCTCAATCATGTAACGTGTGGCCCTACTGGAAGTCATATTTGTCTCTTCCCCGTCGACACTGGAGTCAGTATCCGTGTCGGCGTCTGTATTTGCCATCTGAGGTAACGGGCGCTTTAGAGCCCCTGACGGCCTATGAGACGTCTGGACAGGCACAAGCTGAGTAGCCGGCTGTCTCATGTCAATCCCTGTCTTTTGTAAAGAGCTGACACTGTATGTAATTCCTTCCAGCAGTTTATCCACTCAGGTGTCGACCCCCTAGGGGGTGACATCCCTATTACAGGCAATTTGCTCCGCCTCCACATCATTTTCCTCCTCATACATGTCGACACAAACGTACCGACACACCGCACACACACAGGGAATGCTCTGATAGAGGACAGGACCCCACTAGCCCTTTGGGGAGACAGAGGGAGAGTTTGCCAGCACACACCAGAGCGCTATATATATATATATACAGGGATAACCTTATATAAGTGTTTTTCCCCTTATAGCTGCTGTATTGTTTATACTGCGCCTAATTAGTGCCCCCCTCTCTTTTTTAACCCTTTCTGTAGTGTAGTGACTGCAGGGGAGAGCCAGGGAGCTTCCCTCCAACGGAGCTGTGAGGGAAAATGGCGCCAGTGTGCTGAGGAGATAGGCTCCGCCCCTTTCTCGGCAGCCTTTTCTCCCGTTTTTCAGTGTAATCTGGCAGGGGTTAAAATTCATCCATATAGCCCTGGGGGCTATATGTGATGTATTTTCGCCAGCCAAGGTGTTTTTATTGCTGCTCAGGGCGCCCCCCCCAGCGCCCTGCACCCTCAGTGACCGAAGTGTGAAGTGTGCTGAGGAGCAATGGCGCACAGCTGCAGTGCTGTGCGCTACCTTGGTGAAGACAGGATGTCTTCTGCCGCCGATTTTCCGGACCTCTTCTTGCTTCTGGCTCTGTAAGGGGGCCGGCGGCGCGGCTCTGGGTCCGGACTCCATGGCTGGGCCTGTGTTCGATCCCTCTGGAGCTAATGGTGTCCAGTAGCCTAAGAAGCCCAATCCACTCTGCACGCAGGTGAGTTCGCTTCTTCTCCCCTTAGTCCCTCGATGCAGTGAGCCTGTTGCTAGCAGGTCTCACTGAAAATAAAAACCTAAAACTAAACTTTTCACTAAGCAGCTCAGGAGAGCCCCTAGTGTGCACCCTTCTCGTTCGGGCACAAAAATCTAACTGAGGCTTGGAGGAGGGTCATAGGGGGAGGAGCCAGTGCACACCAGGTAGTCCTAAAGCTTTTACTTTTGTGCCCAGTCTCCTGCGGAGCCGCTATTCCCCATGGTCCTTACGGAGTTCCCAGCATCCACTAGGACGTCAGAGAAAATTGGTTATTAGTGTCCCCAGTGATCCAGGTGCTTGCTTATCTGTAACTGTATCCATGCAGCCCAAGCTTTGACAATCAAATAAATCCTCCAGATTACTTTACCTCTAAAGTTGCATACACAGTACACACTGGGCGTTTTTGCCCAGCGTGTATGCACAGAGATGATCATGGACATCGCTGGCAGGAAAATAGCTTAGTACATACACACTGAGCTATTTTGCCTGTGCCTAGCGATGTTCAAGGTAGGAGACTGTGGAAAGTGCTTTACTCGGCTGGTAAAACAGCCCGACGGACGACGGCAGCAAGCGATGATGCGGGACGTGCATCAGCGCTCACCACTAGCCCATACACAAAGGACGAGTTTGAGCTCAAAGTAGCTCCAAATGCCAAAAGTAAGCTACAGTACTTTGAGCTCAAAATCGCCCAGTGTGTATGGGCCTTTACAGTCCATGAGAACATAGCACAGTCAGACAATGATGATGGATCAAAGAAAAAACGTAGAGCAAAGTGTGCTGCCCAGTTCCTCTGTGTTCCTGTCAGTAAATGTGCTTTTGATTATCAAGGACTCATTTGTTGATGATACTACAGGAGTCTAAAGGGGGGTACTCACGGAGAGATCCATGCGTAAAATCTAAGCAATCTGACTAGATTGCTTAGATTTTAAGCATAGATCACTCGTGTGTACCCCCTACAGCGATAGCGATGCGCAGCCCCGCGCATCGCTATCGCTGGTGCTAGATTGGCCTGCCGTGCAGGCCAATCTAGCACGTCGCTCATTTCACCCGCTGGTGAAATCTGCAATACTGCAATCTAGCACCAGCGACAGCGACGTGCGGGGTCGCGTATCACTATCGCTGTGGGGCATACACACGAGAGATCCATGCTTAAAGCCTAAGCAATCTAGTCAGATTGCTTAGATTTTAAGAACGGATCTCTCCGTGTGCATCCCCCTTAACTCACAGCATAATGATCTCACTGTGTATATACTTCATCAATAATTTATATAGGCCAATTTTCTAAACCTTTAACAGACGCAAAAGTTAATAAGAAGAGCCAACAGATAAGCGAGATCATTTCTATTCTAGTGTGTAACCTATATCTATTCAATTAGTGCCGGTATTTCCGACAAAAAATGGCACTTGTCGAAAACCATGTGGATCGGCGAGCTGCTCGCCAATCCATGTGTTTCTGTCGGAAGCACGGCTGTTTCCGACCATTTAAGGGTAATGCAGATTCGACTTGTTAACAAGTTAAATCCGTATTGTCGGAATGCTGGCCGTTTGGAGAGGATCAGATATGAATTGAATACACCCCATATAATCCAAATCTAAAATAAAGTCATGTACATATCTAAACATTATGCTTATTTGACATGCCGTGGTTATTAGTTAAGAATGCCATAAAGAAAATGCAAGGATAGGTGAAAAATATACTGTAGACACTAAAAACCAAACAAACAAACAACATAACATAATTGTTCTGAAACAGCTGCATGCATCTCTAATGAAAGCATAGAGCAGTTTGGGGTTAACTGGAAAAATACTGCAACTTGCAGTAACACAGTATACTTACACAGTATTTTAAATGTACTTATGTAAATGTTCATGTGAAATATGATAACACTGATAAAATGTACTGAAGGTAAAATGAAAGTGGTAAATAAAAACAATAACAGATTACTTAAAGTTCTTAAGAGTCCAAATATATTTAAAGGATAACGGGGGCAATTCAATTGTTTTTAAAGCCACAGTAATTAATGGGTGCCCACTGTTGCAATTCAATTGTTTTGGGAGCCCTTTAATCATCGTGTTTATCGCGCCCATTTAGACAGGGTTTAGCCGTGTCAAGCAGCAAAACCCACTGAACTAATTGTCGCAATGGAGAAAAGTGCTGTTTGGGTGCCCAAACTGCCGACTTTTCACACATTTCAGCTCGCAGACCTCCGAGGTCTGCGAGCTGAAATGTGTCTGTCGCGGCTAATAGGTGTCTGATCAAAGAAAAAACTGAATTGCCTTCGGCGATTGTAGTATGGTTTGGCGGCGGTTGCGGTCCCGGCGACCAGCATACCGGCGCCGGAATCCCGACCGCCGGCATATCGACAGCTGGTCGAGCGCAAATGAGCACCTTGCGGGCTCGCTGCGCTCGCACGCTGCGGGCACGGTGGCGCGCCACGCTATCTATTCTCCCTCTGGGGGGGTCGTGGACCCCCAAGAGGGAGAAAAGATGTTGGTATGCCGGCGTTCGCGATTCCGGCGCTGGTATGGTGGTCGCCGGGAGCCCGGCCGCCGGCGACCAGAAGACCACCCGCTCCGGCTGGTTCCCTCATCTCGTCTCTGCTCGTTGGCCTGTCGGTGCCTAGCAGATGACGTCAATGTTCTCCGTGTATAATTGTAGCACTTCACCAACGCGTTTCTGCCATTCAAGCCCTTTCTCAAGGATTGATGATCCTTGAGAAAGGGCTTGGATGGCCGAAACGCGTTGATGGAGCACAGCGGGAAGCACAAGAGGTAGGGACAGAGAGTTAGCCTCCAGCACTGCCACATAGTGCAGCGGCCGCACCCGGTAATTAAAGGAACCATGGCAGCGGTGGTGTAAGGACTCCATACAAAGTCCTAAAAGAGCTGTAAACATCACTAACCATCCCCGTTTTTCTTTAACAGGTATTCACGTTTAATTGTCACATTCCCCTCCTTCTCTTGTTGATACTGTAACTTTTTTTTTTTGTTCATAAAGAGCTCCTTTTCTATTTTTAAGCGTTATTGTTCTCATTTAACGGAGCTGCTGTATACAATTAACACAGTGACTATTTGCACAAAAATATTGCCTACATACCCAGCTCTGAATAGGGTCATTTATAAATAATAAAGCTGTATTTCGCATGTAAAAATGAAATATAAACCAGTATCAAATTCAAAATGAAAAGTACTAATTAAGTACAAATCAATATTAGCATATGTTGTCTACCTACGTAAATATCAGATATCAATCTGCTTTATGTGGACTGATTAATGTAATCTATTGTATATATCTGTATCAATGGGAGGGACTCAAACATATCAGCAAATCATAAGTGAACACCGATCATCATCATCAATTTGCATTTTACCACACCATGGGGCGATCACCCACAAGTGACTCGCTTCTTAGCAGGTGCAAGTATCTTTAGAGGTCAGCATGGGACGCATTCTGCAGGAAACACCCTTTTGGTGCTTTGGTCATGCTTCCACATCACTCCAACCTCCGTGTCAATCTTGATAGGAAAAAAATAAACAACTTTTTTTTTCAACTCTAAAATGCTCTTATTTCTGATGGTACAGTATTGCATGTGGGTGACCCAACTGTGTCTGACCGACTTCTCCATTCCCAAGAATGGGGCATGTCAGAGCAGACCAAAACCCCCAATAGTGCAGTATCTCTCAACAGGTGTGGATCATTGTGTCAACGAAATATGGTCGACAGGTCAAAAAGCTGACATGTAAACGGTAGATACTTTACTTAAAAGGTTGACAGGTATAAAAGGTCAACATAGTGAAGATGTTGACATGGAAATTGTTGACACAGAAAACCATGTGTAAAGTCACACGTGACCTCAATAAAGGGTACCGATGCGCTAGCCCCTCTTTGGGCAAGACGCCTCGCTCCGCTACGACTTCGCTCGGCACAGGTTACTATTCCCAATAATAGTCCATGTGGATGGGAAATGATGAAAAGTAAAGAAATAAAATAAAAATCACAAAAATCACAAAACCATGTGTGTTGACCATTGTCAATCATTTGAACCTGTCAACCATTTGTACCTGTTTACCTTAAGCACTATCGACCTTTTGACCATGTCGGCCTTTTGTGCCTGTTGACCATATGGGGTCGACCTTTTGACAGTCGACCTATCATTCGGAACCCCCTCTGAACAGCATCCTGACTAATTCTGCAGGACTTAGAGTGAGATGTATGAGAAGTTCTGGTATTATTTTTAGTCTTCTGCACCCAATTCCCCAGACAGGGGCAGATCACATTAATGATTAAATTATCCAGCACAGACTTATAACTCTTTCACACTGGTCGCACCCAGGATTTGTACACTGTTCCTTCCCAGGTGCAACGCGGCTGAGACCCCTTTCAGACTGGTGGCCCAGACCGGCTTATTATTATTATCACCGCTGATGCATCCGGAGGAGGCGCTCGGGAGATGAGATAATCTCCAAGCACCGCCTCTTCCTATGGTGTGAACGAGTGCTGGGTCCCACCATAGGCGTCACCTGTGTTTAACCCTGCTCGCTACCTGAGTTGAAATACCGGGTCACTTGAACCAAATTATTTCAACTGGCCTCTTTCAAACCACTGCAACCCGGAATATTGGGTTGCTACACATTCATGTGCAAGAACCCGGGTTATTGCTGGCGGTCTGAAAGGGGTATTAGTGTTGCCAAGGAGAAAGAAGAGCAATGTAAAGCACATGGACGTGCGTGAATACACCCTTAGCCTCTGAGTGTAATGTAAAGTAAAAGCATGAGCCCAACCGATTGCCACGATATGTAGCCGTACACCTAAAGATTTATTGTCAGATCTAGCTGGCTGGCACGAAAATCTGGTAATGTATGGGAGCAAATGACAATTGACCATTTGCTCTGAGATTACGTAAAAATTACAAAAGTGGTAGTTCAGTCAAATTTGGGTTAGACTGCAGGGCGATGGAGGAGGCTGGGGATAGGCTGTGGGGAGGGGGCATTTCCCACCACCGGGGGGGAAAGGTTAGGTTTAGGCACTAAGGTGGAGGGTTAGGATGCAAGGAAGGGGGGGGATAGGTTTAGCCACCACTGTGGGGGGGGGGGGGGGGAGGTTGGGGTCAGGCACTACGAGTGGAGGTAAGAGTTAGGCTGCAGGAAGGGAGGCTTAGGGGGTAGGGGAGAGAGGATAGCATACTTACCTCGCCCCTGTTAGGATTTTAAAGATCGGGATGCCGGTGTCAGTACTGTGACCGCCGGCATCTTGTCTGCCGGTCACACATGCCAAACCAGTTAGGCTGCGGGTGGGAGGTTTAGGGTTAGGCACTAGAGGGGCGGTTAGGAGTAGGAATTAGGGTTAGACATAGAGGAGGAATAGTCAACAGAATGCTGGAGCATCAGAGCACGACCCGGGTCCCGCGGGTCATGTGACCATCACTTTTGGAAGTCGTACTTGATGCACTGAAGATGCCAGGAGCAGGTGAGGGACCACTGGGTCACTAGGGACGACATATCGACATTCTAACATTTTATCATTGTCTACATAAGGAATGTTAATATTATGACTGCTAACCTATTATACCACACCCCTTTAATACAAATAATCAATAATGCAATAGTGTGTACACTGGAACTTATCAAGATTGTTTCAACAATTGTGGATTGTGAGTAAACGGTTTCTGGTGTGCACCTAGCTTTACACCTGGTGCTGGGATCCTGCCTTTTCTGTACATACCACTTTGGTTCAGCTGCAGCACCAAGTGCAGCCTCCATGTTTTTTTCCTGGGTTTATAGGTTCAATTGTGTGATCAGGAAGCCAGTAAGCAGGTTTGCTTATGACCTTAGGTGCACTAGCCTGAGTATACATTTTTTGCACGAACACAGTCCTACAACTGGTGGCACTAATAAGCCCTACAGACTCGGCGATGTGCCGCCGAGCTGCCCGACCGCCGATACGGCAGACGGGCGACCTGGCGGCGGGGGGGCAGTGACAGGGGGAGTGAAGTTACTTCACTACCCCATCACACGGCTCCATAGAACTGCAGGCAAATATGGACGAGATCGTCCATATTGGCCTGCATTCACAGCCGACGGGGCACCAACGATGAACGAGCGCGGGGCCGCGCATCGTTCATCGCTGGTGCCTCCACACTGCACGATATGAATGTTATTTCGTTCATTAATGAACAAGATCGTTCATATCGTGCAGTGATGTCGGCCAGCGTGTAGGGCCCGAAAGTACAGTAGGTGCATAGCTAAAGGGGGGTACTCACGGGAGAGATGTGTGCTGAGCGATCTTAACACAGACCGCTCAGCACACATCTCTCACCCCGCTCAGCACAGCGCGATGTGCTGAGCGAGGGGGAAAGCCGACGGGGGGCCGCTCACTTCACACAACGGTGAAGTGAGCGACCCGCTAGATTGAGCCTGCATGCAGCTCAATCTAGCATCGGCGATAGCGATGCGTGGGGCCGCGCATCGCTATCGCTGGAGGGCATACACACGGCAGATCCGTGCTTAAAATCTAAGCAATCTAGCAAGATTGCTTAGATTTTAAGCACGGATCTCTCCGTGTGTACCCCCCTTAACACTTGCAGTAGTTGAGTGCTTGACTTGTCGAAAGCATCGCAAATAGGAGTGTGCAGTGAGGGCAACTTACTTACACCAATGAAACATCATACATAATGGTAACCAGACATGGTAGCAGACTAGAGTGAGGACATGCTGTCATAGAAAACTTCAGCCAAATAGTTTACTTTTTATGACCTCAGCAATTAAGGAGAAATTACTGTCAGCACCTGTGAGTAAGCAATCCTCTCCTACATCAACAATAGTGACAGGGGAAGGAATCACATACTGATTGCACATCAGCACTTGTGTTAAGAACTAATAAGTACTGTTTGGACTTCAGATCTCCCAGGTTGATAATGGAAATAGTGATGAGGTATTACACTTGTGGAAGTGAGTCCAGCTGAAATGTGACCACTCCTGGCATAAGAGCCCCACAGTTCGGTTTGTTGGAGAAACTTTTTTTGATCCTTTAAGATGATGAATATGAGATCATGTAGCTTCCTGACTGTAAACCTACAGTATTTAAAGGAACAGTGGGGAGCAATGCACATACAGTATGAGAACAAAGGATAATAGCTTGCAGTAAAGCAAGAACAGAGATATATTCTGCGGTTATGTGGCATTGCTGACTCTTAGTCCCACTGAGTATTTCAGTTCAAATGAATATGTACAAACAAGAATAATCCAGCTAAATTGATACCAGCATATACAAATTATGATTTACTTATAGATTATGAAACCATAAATACATTTTAAATTTGTTAAACTGATAGATGTTGTTGCAGGTTCACTTTGCAAATAAGGTTACACAATGTCATTTTCAGCGTTTACCATTACATGAATGTTACAAGTTTTTTTTTTGTTATTTGCCCTTTAATTCAACAAAAAAGATATATAATAGTGTTCATATACTAATATGTCAGTTATATAAATGCCAGTGACCTCTCATACTAATTTATATGCCAGAGTTTTGACTATATAAAGTATGTGAAAAATACAAAGAAAATATTGTAAATATCTTCTTTGTATTATTCTAATCATTTTTACAGTGAAAACTCTGGAGTAAAAAGTCTATGGCAGCCTCTCTTTTCCACACATCTCTGATCAAAAGTCACCAAATTTCCAACAGTATATACTGCTGCACCTGTGTATAATGTCCACATGTACTGTATATACAGCACCTGTGTATAATGCCCACTGTATATATTACACCTGTGTATAATGCCCACATGTATATACTGCTGCACCTGTGTATAATATCCACATGTACTATATACACCACATCTGTGTATAATGCCCACATGTATATACTGCTGCACCTGTGTATAATGTCCACATGTACTGTATATACTGCATCTGTGTATAAAGCCACATGTATGTACTGCTGCACCAGTGTATAATGCCCACGTGAACCCTTGGGCTTATATATTGTGTGTGAATCTGGCTCTGGTACTAGCCAGTGCCTCCCCAGCCATTTACCTTACTGCACGTCCCTGAATGCATATAAATATTTAAATCAATAGCACCTGGATAGTAAGTTGCCTCTTAAGCTGGGTACACATTAGCGATATCGTCTAGTGTTTGCCCTTGACTCCCGGGCAAATGATATAGTGCGTACACACTGAACGATAACACTAATTATATCGGTCAATGACATCACCCTGCCACCGGCCGAACATGCCGTTTTGAACGATATAGTCCATATTTACCTGCATGTACAGACGACAGAGGGGGCATTTAACGACCCGCAGGAGCAAGCATCATTAACGGGTGTGGATCACCAAATCGACAGTGTCTAGGTCGACAATGTTAGGTTGACCACTATAGGTCGACAGTCAATAGGTCGACAGGGTTGGAAGGTCGACAGGGTTTCTAGGTCGACATGTGCTAGGTCGACAGGAGTTTTTTTTTGTTTGTATTTTTTTTTTGGTGGGGGGGTTGAGTCGTTTTCTGCGTACAGTGACCGGGAACCCAAATTAGTGCACCGTATCGTGTCCCCTCACATAGCTCACTTTGCTCGCCATGCTTTGGGCAAGGTGCCTCGCTTCGTTCGCCACAGATTACCGTTCCAATTGTAGTCCACGTGGATCGTAAAGTATGAAAAAGTTTGAAAAAAGAAAAAAAATGTGAAAAACTCATGTTGACCTTTTGACCTGTTGACCTAGCACATGTCGATCTAGAAACCCTGTCGACCTTTCAACCCTGTTGACCTAGTGACTGTCGACCTATAGTGGTCGACCTAAACATGGTCGACCTAGACAGTGTCGATCTTCAGACCGGATCCCTCGTTAACGATATAGTTCGTACACACTAGACGATATGCACAAAAATATAATTATCGATATCGTTATCAAGTATATTGTTACAAATTTTCGTCTAATGTGTTTCCAGCTTTAGCTTGGCGGTGCCATCACTATTTTCTGTTGTATGTTATATATATTCGTATTATGAACTCATCAATGCGCACAAATACCGGTGTTAGGAGACCTCATACCTATTTTTCCTCTTTGAAAAATAGAAATCTCGCGGTCTATCCTTTATTTACAGTGCCTTGAGTCAGTACTGAACTTACTTCTGACTCTATCCATACAGTATTGCAGCACTGTAATTTGTTTCATGTTACCATGCAAGGCGCAAAACATGAATATGGGCCGTGGATGGATGTAGTCATCTATCCATCCATCCAATGCCAGCTTACAGAGTTCAATAGTGCATTACGCAGTTAATAAAGACATCAGGTACTTCCCTGCGTCAGGGTGATCTCTCAGGAATGAAAGGTGACCCCCCACCCCCCTAGATCTCACAAGGTACTTGTTTTACATTCAGTCTAGCAGATGATATATATAGTATCAACTCAAAACTGAACAGGTTTGGAAAAGGATTATTATTATGTTTATACTGATCCACTGCGTTACACGCTTGGGAACCAGATTTTTTCCTAACTTTTCTTTAAAAAAAATTCAAGATATTTCTTTGGAAATGTAACCCGTGTGCACACAAAGCGATTAGCGTGACCACACTTTGTTTTGCCTTTTAATGGTTGCATTTTAATAAAAATAATAAAATATTCATACAGTGAACTGCAATAATAAGAAGCTAGATGAACACACAATAGCGGGCATTAAGCAATGAAATGTTATCCTAAATACAAGGAGAAAAGGGCAAGTCCGCAAAGACAAACAAATGCTACAAACATATACATTTAATTATCATCCCTTACCACAGTTATTATAGATGACATTTATTAAATTGTGTATATAGTCCATTATAAAAGCGTTCCTTGTGTAGAGCTTAGAACCTTAGAGAATGCAGTGTAAATGTATGTAAGCTGTCACCTTGAAGGCTAAAGTATGAAAGTGTTACCTAGGTAGCACACAGTACAGGGGCATACAACTTCATGCAGTGTACAGTATTATTAGCAGGCTTCCCTTGGTAGGGTGCTAAAAACAATCTACTGTATGCTGGAAATGACCTAAAAAAAATCCACTTTGGTAATGAAGGAGCTAGAGTCTGGAGGGGGAGCGGGGGGGGTGTTAATAAATAAGAGAGAAATGAAATAACATACCGTATCCCGTGAGAGGAGACCCTCTGCCTCTGCTGTAGGTCCTCGCTGGGCTGGCTGGCATAGACACAGCAGTCTCTGGACGAGAGGAGTTGGAATTAATATCCCCGGCATCACTCAGCGTATTCTTTGTATCGATGGACTTGTAGTGTCTGAGCTCCAGAGCCCCTCCACCAAACTCACGCAGGGGGCTGCATTTAGCGCTCAGCTTTCTCTTGTGCGATCCCTGCATGGCTGACACATGCTGCCTGAGCCACTGAAGGAACTCTTCCACGACAGCTCCCTGAGGTCCAGGACTTTTTTTTATCGGCTCAGTGATCCTCATGCACGCAGGAGCCTTCTCTGTTCAACTGTCCTTTTAATATTGGGTGATGCTCCTGTACCCTCTTCCGGGACAGAAGCCCTCAGCACCCTATTGGATTTATTGTATTAATCCCGAGTATTGTTAAAGTAATGATCTGTTATAGGCAATCCTTTTACATAGTCAGAAGGCCCCTCACAGCATTAGGCTCTACTAAAACCAACACCTGCCGGAGAGGAAGGAGGATCCCTCATTTGATGAAGATTCCTGGACGGAGCAATCATAATCCAGAAGAGCGATGCATCAGTCATGTCCCTGTCTCTCCAGCTGATGCGCACAGTCCGGAGTGGGAAGTGCAGAAAAGGGTGTGTTCTAGCTCTTCTAACACTGCTGGGGTGGGAAGGATAATTAGAACCCATCTATTACAAAAGAAAACAAGATGTACTTTTGTTGTGCTTTTATTTGAGTGAGTTCATAAAATCATTTTATTATTTTAAGATTTTTTTCTTTTTCAGAATGATAGTATTCAATGGAACATCATGTTATTTTACCTTTAATGTGTCCTTCTGTCTGACAGGCATATATTCCTCTCTCATATCCTTTAGGAGTGCATTCTGTACATCACTTTACTTTATTCTATCATGTATATTACAGTTCTGTAGCCTCCTTTTTTCTGGAGATCAGTGCAAGCTAGATCAATAAAATGCATTATGGCGTGTTATGTCTGGAGCTTGTCTATGTTTCATAACTGGAATAATAAACTGCCTTAGGGTTTGCAATATTATGTCATTACATTACTAGCAAGATGCAGTAAATATCCTCAGGCCGTTTTGTCAGCAGTATCAAAACAGATAAATCATGGATTTTAAAAAAATATACTTTACTGACAAGTTCTGAAAATGTAGTTAGAAATTTATATTAAAATTAAGTAAAAGACCCTGACTAACTCTTTACTGAAATCATTTTTAAATTGGTATTTTGGAGTCACCATACTACTAGGTCACTAGGTATTATTCCTGATGCTGCATGGGGTCTTTACCTTTCTCTTCCCCACATTTACCATCTACCATCTCTCACACTATTCCTCAAATATCTCTATTCCCCATCTACCCCTTTTGCTCCCATCCGCCCCCCCCCCCCCCCATATTCTCTCTTCTACTTTCTCCCATCTCTCCTCCTCCCATCCTCTTCCTTCCGCCTTTCTATCTCCCCCTTTTCCTCACATCTTTCAGCTTCCTCTTTTCCTCCCATCTTTCTCCCTCTTCCTGCCATATTTATCCCCCAAACAAATAGGTTAATAGAACTTTAACATCTTTCAGTGAACATAGTGTAGGAGCAGAGGCAGAACTCTGGGAGGCAACGGAGTCAGCTGCCGCCGTGCTCCTGCTTTGAAGGGGGGCACTTCTCCCCTGGTTCTGTGTGTTCAGCGACATTAATCAATTAAGTTAAATGACAGCAGCCGGTATCTCTTCCATAGACGACTTCCCCACTAGTAACTACACCTTTCAAATCACACCCTCTTTATTATAGATATACTGGAAGCAGATACCTTACTGATGAAGCTATTTGCTCCTATAAAGGAAGCACGAGAATTCTAACTATATGACGTTATTTCTCTAACAATTACAAGTAAGTTCATATAGTTAGAATTCTCATACTTCCTATGCAAGAGCAGATATCTCCATCAGTAAGGTGCATGCTTCCAGTCAGGGGTGTCAGAATGTTTTTTGGTTGTTGGGGGGGCAAGATGAAATCTCAGTTTGGCGCCCCTAACTTCTGACCACCTTAGACAGGACATTTGTACCTGTACTGAACTCTATGGAGTAGCTGGGAGTGAGTGTCCCCTTGTACACATTATGCCAGATAGAGCCACTTATACACATTACGCCAGGTATAGCCCATTATCTACATTATGCCAGGAAGAGCCACTTATACACATTACTCCAGGTAAAGCCCATTATACATATGATGCTAGGTAACCCCTTATACAAATTAGGCCAGGTAGAGCTCATTATACACAGTATTTTCAGGTAACCCCTGATACAGATTATGTCAGGTAGAGCCACTTATACACATTACACCAGGTAGAGCCCATTATACACATTATACAAGGTAGCTCCTTATACACATTACGCCAGGTAGAGCTCATTACACATTTGCACACATTTTGCCTAGCAGAGCCACTTAGGCCCAGATTTATTAAGCCATAGTGATGAATGGCACGTGATAACGTAACAACCAATCAGCACCTGTCATTTTTCAAACACAGCCTGTAAGATGACAGTTAGGAGCTGGTTGGTTGGCACTTTATCACCATGCTATTTATCACTCTCCAAGGTTTGATAAATCTGGGCCCCAGTCAGAATGAGAACTCTGCAGGCTCAGTGAGTGTGGGCTCATTCAGAAACAATGAGAATTTACAACCATTGAAGCCAGTTCTGCAAGGAGCCATAAAGTGCAGCTCCTCTTTGTGTTCTCCAGCACTAAGCAAATACACAATAAACAGGTTCAAAAGCCAAGTGTCATGTTTACTAACAGCGGGATGAGTGAGTCTGCTACCTGCCCCTCCCTCACTGTCACCTACCCCTCTGTCACTGTCACCTGCAGCCAGGTGAGGGATATGGGGGGACACATACTGGGGGCCCGGTGAGGGACATGAGGGTATACATACAGGGGGGTGGGTGAGGGATACGGGGACACACATAGTGGGGCCGGGTGAAGGATATGGGGACACATACAGTGGGTCCCCGGTGAGGGATATGGGAACACACATATTGGGAGGTAGGTGAAGGATATGGGGACACACATAGTGGGGCCAGGTGAGGGATATGGAGACACACATACTGGGGGGTGGGTGAGAGATATGGGGACACACATACTGGGCGGGGGAGAGATATGGGGACACATACTGGGGGCATCGGTGAGGGATATGGGGACACACATACTGGGGGGTGGGTGAGAGATATGGGGACACACAAACTGGGGGGTGGGTGAGAGATATGGGGACACATACTGGGGGGTGGGTGAAGGATATGGGGACACACATACTGGGGGGTGGGTGAGGGATATGGGAACACACATACTGTGGGGTGGGTGAAGGATATGGGGACACAACACAGTGGGGCATCGGTGAGGGATATGGGGACACACATACTGGGGGGTGGGTGAGGGATATGGGGACACACATACTGGGGGGTGGGTGAGAGATATGGGGACACACATACTGGGGGGTGGGTGAGAGATATGGGGACACACATACTGGGGGGTGGGTGAAGGATATGGGGACACACATACTGGGGGGTGGGTGAAGGATATGGGGACACATACTGGGGGGTGGGTGAGGGATATGGGGACACATACTATGGGGTGGGTGAAGGATATGGGGATACAACACAGTGGGGCATCAGTGAGGGATATGGGGACACACATACTGGGGGGTGGGTGAGAGATATGGGGACACACATACTGGGGGGTGGGTGAAGGATATGGGGACGCACATACTGGGGGGTGGGTGAAGGATATGGGGACGCACATACTGGGGGGTGGGTGAAGGATATGGGGACGCACATACTGGGGGGTGGGTGAGGGATATGGGGACGCACATACTGGGGGGTGGGTGAAGGATATGGGGACACACATACTGGGGGATGGGTGAGGGATATGGGGACACAACACAGTGGGGCATCCGTGAGGGATATGGAGACACAACACAGTGGGGCATCCGTGAGGGATATGGGGACACACATACTGGGGGAAGGGTGAGAGATATGGGGACACATACTGGGGGGTGGGTGAAGGATATGGGGACACACATACTGGGGAGGGTGGGTGAGAGATATGGGGACACACATACTGGGGGGTGGGTGAAGGATATGGGGACACACACAGTGGGGCCAGGTGAGGGATATGAGGAAGCACATAATGGGGATGGGTGAGGGATATAGGGACGCACATAGTGGGGGGTGGGTGAGAGATATGGGGACACACATACTGGGGAGGGTGGGTGAGAGATATGGGGACACACATACTGGGGGGTGGGTGAAGGATATGGGGACACACAGTGGGGCCAGGTGAGGGATATGAGGAAGCACATAATGGGGATGGGTGAGGGATATGGGGACGCACATAGTGGGGATGGGTGAGGGATATGGGAACACACATACTGGGGGGTGGGTGAGAGATATGGGGACACACATACTGGGGGGTGGGTGAAGGATATGGGGACACACACAGTGGGGCCAGGTGAGGGATATGAGGACGCACATAGTTGGGATGGGTGAGGGATATGGGGACGCACATAGTGGAGATGGGTGAGGGATATGGGGACGGGTGAGGGATATGGGGACGCACATAGTGGGGATGGGTGAGGGATATGGGGACGCACATACTGGGGGGGTGGGTGAGGGATATGGGGACGCACATAGTGGGGATGGGTGAGGGATATGGGGACGCACATAGTGGGGCCGGGTGAGGGATATGGGGGGGTACACATACAGTGGGGTGGGTGAGGGACATGGGGACACACATAGTGGGGCCGGGTGAGGGATATGGGGGTACACATACAGTGGGGTGAGTGAGGGACATGGGGACAAACATAGTGCGGCTGGGTGAGGGACATGGGGACACACAAAGTGCGTCAGGGTGAGGGATATGGGGACACACATAGTGGTGGGTGGGTGAGTGAGGGATACGGGGACACACATAGTGGGGCCGGGTGAGGGATACGGGGACACACATAGTGGGGCCGGGTGAGGGATATGGGGATACACATAGTGGTGGGTGGGTGAGGGATACGGGGACACACATAGTGGGGCCGGGTGAGGGATATGGGGACACACATAGTGGGGCCGGGTGGGGGATATGGGGACACGCATCCTGGGGGGGGGGATATGGTGACACATATTGTGGGGCCTGGTGAGGGATATGGGGACACACATAGTGGGGCCGAGTGGGGGATATGGGGACACGCATCCTGGGGGGGGGGGGAGGGATATGGTGACACATATTGTGGGGCCTGGTGAGGGATATGGGGGCACACATACACTGTCTTTAGCTACAGTGATAAGATGCTGGGGCAGCGCAGCATTGCTCATCTCAGATTGTGACTTAGCTGCACCCAGCGGAGGAGGAGCTGACGCAGCAGATCACAGCTGCAGATCCTGAATAAACGTGCTTCCATCGGCTCCACCATGTTTTCTGTTGACTGGCAGCGTTGAGGAGAAAGAGCACAACCGAAAGAGAGGGGAAGGCAGCAGTGTACACTGCTAGAGCCCGCCCTCACTCTCTGACAGCACTTGCGGCTCCCTGTTCCGCCCCCCGGCCCACACGTACTTGCTGGTGATCACTGATCACAGCCCCTATGTGGTGATCGGGGGTACGTCCTCTTCTTCCCGTGTGCGCTGCGCAGCGGCGCCCTCCCGGTTCCCATATGGCCAGCTGCGGCTAAGCACATTCTGGGGCCGGCTCTGGCGCGCCCGCGCTATTAGCAGCACACAGGGTGCCGCTCTGCAGCTGGTGGTGGCGGCGGCGGCATGCACAGGCAGAGGAAGTTGTATGGCGCCTCTCCCATATTTGGGGGGAGCGAGCTGCCCCCTTGCCCCCCCCATTCCGACGCCCCTGCTTCCAGTGTAATAGGTTGTGGGTTCTAATCCTGGATATGACACTTGCAAATTAATTGCCAGAGAAATAATCAGCATTGTGAGCGACTGAGCAGATCTATGTAGTGTGTGGTTGCGCACTACATAGATCTGCCTAGTTGCAACGGTTTTGTAGTAGCTTCATATACTTAGAATCTGCAGTCTTGCTATGCAGGAGCAAATTTTCAGACAGCATGCTGTCTGAAAATCTTGATAAAAGTGCTGCCATGCACTGAAACGTCGATTTAAAACAAGATGACTCTTTAGTCTTTATTATCTGTCCGGAGTGCCGCTGATTTGTGACGTATACATTGGGCTGTTGGCAATAACGGCAGCTACAGAGGGCACCTAGCAAGCTGCACACTGGATGTTTTGAGTGCCGGATCTTGTGTTTGTGTATATATACACTTGTCCAAAAAGAACGTCACTCAGGGACTGTCATCATAGCAAAAAGTTGTATTAAAGTCAGATCAAACATAAACGTTTTCGGGGACTCAGCCCCTTCGTCAGGACCACAGACAATAGTTATTGTCTGTGGTCCTGATGAAGGGGCTGAGTCCCCGAAAACGTTTACGTTTGATCTGACTTTAATACAACTTTTTGCTATGATGACAGTCCCTGAGTGACGTTCTTTTTGGACAAGTATGAAGTGTTTATGAACAGGACACCGGGGCATTTATATCTTGTACTGGGGTGCCGGCTGAATTGTATATATATATATATATATATATATATATATATATATATATATATATATATTACAATTTACATATTGGAACTGATTGGCTGGTGCGTTTATCACCTTCCACATATCACTGGTTTATCACTTCCTTATGCCTTCTCCAGGTTACTACATCTGCCCCAGACTGTGCCTTATAACCAATGCAGGGAAATTATCCAAATTGAATGTTTATATCTCTGATTAATTTTTTTCTCCCCAAAGGCGGGATTTACTAAAGGGAAAATGCGGTAAAACCCCCGTTTTACTGCATTTTCATATGTACTAACTCCCGACCGCCGCATTTTCGCCTCATAGGTTATCGCCATCTTTTTATGGCGATACCCTATAGAAGCCTATGGGTTCTTACCGCCGCCGCCCCGCGCCGCTCACGACGACCCCCCCTTCCCCCCTGGCATATTTGAGCTGCTGCTGGTGCGGCCCCCTACTCCTTCTCCCCCGCATCACAGCCTTGTCTCCTTCCGGCTGCAGGGGTGAGGAGGAGGAGGAGCCCGGGGACTCCCTGCACACGTCACCTCCCGAGTCTGGGAAGTGACGGAGACCCCCGCTGACCCCCGCCGACCCCGGCAGACATCATCGCGGGGGGCCTTCTATACCGCATTGCGATACTAATCGCATATGTTAGTACATATGCGATTAGTATCGCTGCGGTAGGCGGCGAGAGGCGGCGATGGCTTATAGTAAATCCCGCCCCAAGTATATAACAGCTACATAATGTGGGTAAGGTGCAATAAGGGAGATAGCTAGACTATTCAGGGATTTAGGGAGATTGTTACTATTTTAGGGAGTCTCCCTAACATCCAGGGAGAGTTGGCAAGTACAGATGTGTCCTCCTACATCTAGCCTCAATAAGTTATGCAGTGCGAGATGCCTGGCGTGAGTAAGTTGCCAAATACCATGCAACTCTGCTAACGTTGAGCGTCTTTTTTTCCAAAAAATGCGTCTTAGCCACAACGCAATACGATTTTGATGCATGAGGAAACTGTGCTGGTTAATTTGATATAGGACACTTGTATATTGTGTGTGACCGAGCCTGTATTTGAAGCAGAACAGAACTTGTACTGGATAACAGCTGCAGATGCTACATTGTAGCACTTCGCATACTGGGGGTAATTCAGAGTTGATCGCAGCAGCAAATTTGTTAGTAGTTGGGCAAAACCATGTGGACTCCAGGGGAGGGGCAGATATAACATTTGCAGAGAGAGTTAGATTTTGGTGGGTTATTTTGCTTCTGTGCAGGGTAAATACTGGCTGCTTTATTTTTACACTGCAATTTAGATTTCAGTTTGAACACACCCCACCCAAATCTAACTCTCTCTGCACATGTTATATCTGCCCCCCCCCCCCTTCCTGCAGTGCACATGGTTTTGCCCAACTGCTAACAAATTTGCTGCTGCAATCAACTCTGCTTTAGGGGGTAATTCCAAGTTGATCGCAGCAGGAATTTTATTTAGCAGTTGGGCAAAACCATGTGCACTGCAGGGGAGGCAGATATAACATGTGCAGAAAGAGTTAGATTTGGGTGGGTTATTTTATTTCTGTGCAGGGTAAATACTGGCTGCTTTATTTTTACACTGCAAATTAGATTGCAGATTGAACACACCACACCCAAATCTAACTCTCTCTGTACATGTTAAATCTGCCTCCCCTGCAGTGCACATGGTTTTGCCCAACTGCTAGAAAATTTCCTGCTGCGATCAACTTGGAATTACCCCCTAGGCCCACAGCATGCTTACCGACATTCTGGCTGCTCTCTGCGGGAGAGAGCAGCCAGGTCGGCTCAGAGGTCGGGCAGGGGAGGCTGTGACGTAGAGGAGGGGGTGTGCCGGAGGCGGGATGGGTGCGGAGCAAGGGCGGGTCACAATGATGCCTCCTTTAAGCCACGCTCCCGCTCTGCAATGCCGCGATCACCGGCATTACACTGCAGGGGGCGTGGCTATGATGACGCGATTCAGCAAGAATCGCGTCATCAACTGCCCGGACCGCCCACTTTACACACTAAGTGGGCGGACGGGCAGGGGGGACCCCGTGAATCGGGAGACTTGCCTGCTCTTCCGGGGGGCCGGGAGGGTCACCCGATTTTCGGGAGCCTCCCGGCCATTTCCGGGAGAGTAGGCAAGTATGGCCCACATATTCAGAGACTCAGTCGCACACAGATATACACGTCATATAGCATAGTATTATATATGTATTACATATACAAAGGCATTACATATAATATTAATCAGCACAGTTTCCATATATGTCCTAGTCACATTGCATTGCAACTAAGATGCATTTTGTCAAAAAAGAAGCAAAAAAATACCCAATGCTAGAAGAGATTCTCACTGGGCAAATGTTCCAAGTCTCGATAACCCCTTCTTTGGCATTTTTTGTGTATCCAGGAAACAAAAAGCTACACTGCGAAACGTACGTCACTCTACTTCGCGGTCACGTGGTGCGCACACGTGATCGCACTAACCGGAACTCAGGGACAGTTACCCAGGCAACGGCGGCAAGCCGTTGAGAGCCGGGAGATACACCGCGACTACAAGCTGCACTATCTTGGAGAGCAGTGGCTGCATGCGGATCAGAGTCAGCGGCGTTGAAGGAAACAGCTGATAACCTCTCCACACCCTCCACACTGAAGTCAGATTACGGCTTCATTTCCACCGCACCTCCGGAGCCACTTACCAGTAGAACTTACCAGCGGTAACTGGCCACAGCAGGATTGGTATTGGTATCGTATGAACACATACCCCATACCTACTATAAAAACTTTTTAGCATATTTATTGCAGCCACACTAGGGTATTAATCTGCTTTAAATTAATGCATTCAGATGTTGCCTGTGTGTGTATATATACACATAGACATCTAACAGTTTTCCGCTGGAGAAATTGATATTATATGAGTCATTATTTCACATAATGTCTTTATGTGCTTATCACGGATAGGTTAAGTCCTATAGCTTATACAATACAAATGGGAGATATACAACCCTGGGCGCTTTAAAAGTTCATACATATGAGAATACGTTCCTTCTCTTTGTTATTAGGTGTCTTCGTGCTTCCCTTTTACTCCACTCTGCGCTTGATTCCACTCAAGGTGATACGGTATATAGTCAGAGTTTTGAATGTGAAGAAAGAGAAAAAAATATATATAGTGTAATACAGTCTTTATGCAAACTTCTGTATATATGAAACAGGGGGGGTTTATAAAACGAGATTCAATAGATGGAGCGTACCACACTCACTATAGACACAGGAAGGGTCAAACTTGTAAAGGTATCTTTAACCAAAAGAAGGTAGGCGTACCCCACTCACACTGTCACTGGAGATTAGGAAGCGCATCAAGGTATCTTTCACGTTTGTCCCCTTATATCTCCTCCAGTTGTCCCAGTAACAATATTGGACTTATAAATCGGAAAGGAACAAGCACATCAAGGTATCTTTAAAATTCTTTAAATTATAATCACAATCTGCGTACCCCAACTCACAGTGTTGTTTCTGTTATAGGCACATCATGGTATCTTTTCCCTTGGTAATCTTCACCCGAAAGGTTCCTCCACAATTTTTTCTCCAGGAAAAATATTATATCCACCAATCGAGTGTAAAATAGCAGAATTTTATTATACAAAACGGGTCCCAAAGTCTGGGAGGATCCAACAACTTGAAACACAGGGTACAATCCAAATGGTTCAACAGGTAAAAAAAAAAAAATTTTTATCATAAAAATACACCAAAGTTAAAATAAAATAAAAAATATAAAATATAAATTACCATACACACCCCAGCTGATCTCTGGAATAGTTAGAAAGCAATGCTAATATTCAAAAAATGACCTTCTTTCCAGAGTCAGCAATATGTGTTGGGATGGTATGGGAAAAAAACTGGCTGTTCACACTCCTTCTGTCGTCAATGCATTTCGGTCACCAACTGACCTTTATCAAGACATGGGTGGAGTGTGAAACACCCAGTATTTAAACTATGAACAGCCAATCATCATACACAGGAAATGACCTCATATTGTTATAATTATGTAACATTATTTAAAACTCTTCATTTTTATTCAATTTCACCTAAATTAGCTGAATTAATGTCCCCACTTAGTGGTTCTTTATATCACAAACATTTTATAAACGTTTTACTGTTATTAATCACATGGAAATGGCCTGTTGCCATGGCTACATCCGGCATCAATGACAATTCCAAAATCCATAGCCTGGTTTTTAAACTGTGCACAAGTGTATCCTGTGCCAGAAGTCCTAATGTCTCCCCTGGTCCGTAAGTAGAGGGAGAACAACATGTTCCTACCCCTCGTATCAGACTACCGGGTTGCTACGGTGATATGCATCCGGAAATGACGAATCGGCCGGGTCGGGTTGCTATGGTTACTCTCGACCGGAAGTACAGGCTCCGTCTAGCCGCTGTGCGTGTGGAGTCTCGCGCTAGTCAGCTGACGTTGGCCAGAAGCGACGTAGTTTTCGTGCAGGAAGTGCTTGCGTGTCATTTTAAACTTTAATGGAACGCAGACAATGATCATTCCGGAATCCACGAGCCCGCACGTAATAATGCATTTTCATTGGTCCGGATGCTGTAGCCTTGGCAACACACCACTGGTTATATCCTGATCACCGATATCTTCCATTACATGTAATAAAAACAAAGACAATGTGTGTTAATATCTTTATAAACATCTTCTACATTTTCGTATACCAAAAGGAAGGGAATAATGGAAAAGCAACCTAGGGAGTACGAAAACAATAATATGTGAGTGGTGTTTTATCATCACTACACATCATTTGGTTTCTCTACTCGACTTTGAAATTGAGGGTGTAAATGGTTTATAAAAACCATTTCAATTCAAAGTCGCTGCTTAACCCGCCTGGACTGAGAGTTTTATATTTATAAATGTAGCTCATTTCAGTTCTGGCAAGTTGTTTTGCCACATCCCTACTCCTCATGTTTTCCTTTATGGCCTTCAGTCCAAAAAAGCCGGATATTTTAGAAACTGCACAATTATGTTCCTTTTTAAAATGTGCAGAAAGGGCATGAGTCTCCATGATGTCTCCATTGATATTCCGTAAATGCTCGCCTAGACGGACCTTTAGAGGACGTGAAGTTCTTCCAATATAGTACATATTACATTCACATTTGATTGCATACACTACTACTTTATAATTATGTCCTTATTTTGTTTGAGATCTTTCATGGCTTGTTTTTCTTTTTTGGTTAAATTAGAAAATTTATGATTGAGTTCTAATTTATTCAAATCATCAAGAACTACAGTGCTGAAAGTTTCTACCAGTTTGGTAGAAACTTTCAGCACTGTAGTTCTTGATGATTTGAATAAATTAGAACTCAATCATAAAGGAGGGGTACCGCAATGGGCACCAGGTTCGCTCCAAGTTATGCCAACCTCTTTTTGGGGTTGTGGGAGCTTAATACCATCTGGGCTAATAATCCCCTTGGAGCGAACCTGGTGTCCTACGCAAGGTACATAGACGACATATTTTTTGTATGGAGAGGTGGAAGAGAAATGCTTGAATCTTTCTGTAAGTTACTTAATGAGAATAATAAAGGCATAGTACTAACTTTTGACGTACAGGAGACTGAGATTAACTTCCTTGACGTCACAATATATGTGGAGGAAGGGAATATCCAGTTTAAAAATTACACTAAACCCACGGATTCTGGGGGTTATATTCCACCTTCCAGTTGCCATCACGACAACTGGATAAACTCCATACCAAATGGACAGTTTAAACGTCTGAGGAGGAATTGCTCCACAGATGCAGTCTTTTCAACACAAGCAGAGGAAATGAGTAACCAATTCCTCGCCAGTGGATACAATACAAATAAAATCATGAAGGCCTTGGAGTCTGCAAACACAGTAAAATCCACTACCATACAAAGCAACCAATTGAGGAATAAACCAAATAAAGAATATGAATTTGCATTCATTACACAATATTCTAAAGAACATAAAGAGGTAGAAAATGTGTTACGTAAACATTGGCATATTTTAAAAAAAGATACCATTTTGGGACCATTATTACCGGAAAAGCCTAAATGTATTTATCGAAAGGCCCCCAATTTAAAATCAACTTTGGTATCAAGTATGTATGCTCCCACACCACAAATTTCAACCATTAAGTCGATTGGTTTTTACCGATGCAGTAATTGTATCGGATGCAGGAATATTGCCGGGGGTGGTTGCAAAAAGATTGAAAAGATTGACATCAATGGGGTAGGAGTGGAGATAAAGGAATTTATAACATGTAACACGAAAAATGTAGTGTATGCAATCAAATGTGAATGTAATATGTACTATATTGGAAGAACTTCACGTCCTCTAAAGGTCCGTCTAGGCGAGCATTTACGGAATATCAATGGAGACATCATGGAGACTCATGCCCTTTCTGCACATTTTAAAAAGGAACATAATTGTGCAGTTTCTAAAATATCCGGCTTTTTTGGACTGAAGGCCATAAAGGAAAACATGAGGAGTAGGGATGTGGCAAAACAACTTGCCAGAACTGAAATGAGCTACATTTATAAATATAAAACTCTCAGTCCAGGCGGGTTAAACAGCGACTTTGAATTGAAATGGTTTTTATAAACCATTTACACCCTCAATTTCAAAGTCGAGTGGAGAAACCAAATGATGTGTAGTGATGATAAAACACCACTCACATATTATTGTTTTCGTACTCCCTAGGTTGCTTTTCCATTATTCCCTTCCTTTTGGTATACGAAAATGTAGAAGATGTTTATAAAGATATTAACACACATTGTCTTTGTTTTTATTACATGTAATGGAAGAGATCGGTGATCAGGCTATAACCAGTGGTGTGTTGCCAAGGCTACAGCATCCGGACCAATGAAAATGCATTATTACGTGCGGGCTCGTGGATTCCGGAATGATCATTGTCTGCGTTCCATTAAAGTTTAAAATGACACGCAAGCACTTCCTGCACGAAAACTACGTCGCTTCCGGCCAACGTCAGCTGACTAGCGCGAGACTCCACACGCACAGCAGCTAGACGGAGCCTGTACTTCCGGTCGAGAGTGACCATAGCAACCCGACCCGGCCGATTCGTCGCTTCCGGATGCATATCACCGTAGCAACCCGGTAGTCTGAAACGAGGGGTAGGAACATGTTGTTCTCCCTCTACTTACGGACCAGGGGAGACATTAGGACTTCTGGCACAGGATACACTTGTGCACAGTTTAAAAACCAGGCTATGGATTTTGGAATTGTCATTGATGCCGGATGTAGCCATGGCAACAGGCCATTTCCATGTGATTAATAACAGTAAAACGTTTATAAAATGTTTGTGATATAAAGAACCACTAAGTGGGGACATTAATTCAGCTAATTTAGCTGAAATTGAATAAAAATGAAGAGTTTTAAATAATGTTACATAATTATAACAATATGAGGTCATTTCCTGTGTATAATGATTGGCTGTTCATAGTTTAAATACTGGGTGTTTCACACTCCACCCATGTCTTGATAAAGGTCAGTTGGTGACCGAAATGCATTGACGACAGAAGGAGTGTGAACAGCCAGTTTTTTTCCCATACCATCCCAACACATATTGCTGACTCTGGAAACAAGGTAATTTTTTGAATATTAGCATTGCTTTCTAACTATTCCAGAGATCAGCTGGGGTGTGTATGGTAATTTATATTTTATATTTTATTTTAACTTTGGTGTATTTTTATGGTAAAAATTTTTTTTTTTACCTGTTGAACCGTTTGGATTGTACCCTGTGTTTCAAGTTGTTGGATCCTCCCAGACTTTGGGACCCTTTTCGTATAATAAAATTCTGCTATTTTACACTCGATTGGTGGATATAATATTTTTCCTGCAGAAAAAATTGTGGAGGAACCTTTCGGGTGAAGGCTACCAAGGGAAAAGATACCATGATGTGCCTATAACAGAAACAACACTGTGAGTTGGGGTACGCAGATTGTGATTATAATTTAAAGAATTTTAAAGATACCTTGATGTGCTTGTTCCTTTCCGATTTATAAGTCCAATATTGTTACTGGGACAACTGGAGGAGATATAAGGGGACAAACGTGAAAGATACCTTGATGCGCTTCCTAATCTCCAGTGACAGTGTGAGTGGGGTACGCCTACCTTCTTTTGGTTAAAGATACCTTTACAAGTTTGACCCTTCCTGTGTCTATAGTGAGTGTGGTACGCTCCATCTATTGAATCTCGTTTTATAAACCCCCCTGTTTCATATATACAGAAGTTTGCATAAAGACTGTATTACACTATATATATTTTTTTCTCTTTCTTCACATTCAAAACTCTGACTATATACCGTATCACCTTGAGTGGAATAAAGCGCAGAGTGGAGTAAAAGGGAAGCACGAAGACACCTAATAACAAAGAGAAGGAACGTATTCTCATATATATGAACTTTTAAAGCGCCCAGGGTTGTATATCTCCCATTTGTATTGTATATTGTATTTCCTAGGTGTTTGGTGACATCTTAGGGAGGTAGATACCTAGGGCAGCTGATTATAGCGCCAGTGCAAGGGAATCTTCCACTTCTTGTTCTTGTCCTTTAAGTCCTATAGCTTGTCACTCACCGCAGGCAACGGCGGCCGCGCTTGTCCCTGCGGGTGACCTGGTCTGCCCGGCGCCTCTCTTCCCCCGGCGGTCTCCGGTCCCGGCGGCGGGTCGGCGCGTTCCTCCGGCGGCTTCCCGGAGCGAGGGCGCCGCCATCATGAGTGGGGTCAGGGAGGCGGAGCAGGACTGACGTCACCTGCCTGCTCCGCCAATCAGGCAAGGGCGGGGGATTCAAAACCAGACGCCGAGCAGAGATCCGGTGCCTGAGTATCATCGATTCTGCCATAGAAGCTGTGATTTCCAGAGCTCCCACGTTCCTGCGGTCTCTGTGTCTGCATCTCCGTGCCTCCAAGCACCTCCGTGCCTCCAAGTACCTCCGTGCCTCCAAGCACTTCCGTGCCTCCAAGCATCTCCGTGCCTCCACGCACTTCCGTGCCTCCAAGCACTTCCGTGCCTCCAAGCATCTCCGTGCCTCCAAGCACTTCCGTGCCTCCAAGCACTTCCGTGCCTCCAAGCATCTCCGTGCCTCCAAGCACCTCCGTGCCTCCAAGCACCTCCGTGCCTCCAGCACCCTCAGTGCCTCCAGCACCTCAGTGCCTCCAGCACCTCAGTGCCTCAGCACTCAGCATTACTGTGCCTCAATACCTGTGCCTCCAGCACCTCTGTGCCTCAGCATTCAGTATCTCTACAAGTCTTGTCTTTCAGGAAACCTTCAAGTATTCTTCCGTGCTTCCTGCCTGCCGTCTTAATCCTGCATGAGGAAGACCTACATCCGGCCATCTCTACTGCGACCCAGTAGCGGTTCCTCTTCCCGGTCATCGGAAGAAGCCCCGAGTCCACAACACTCCCAAATCAGGTCAGTGATATAGCTATCTGAATTTTATAGTGCATGGGCATATTCTGGTTGCTCCAAGAGGTGCTGGAGTTGTGTGGTACCCAACAGGTATTGGGAGTAAATTGGTATATTCATAAGTGGCATCAAAGGCCCGATGGCAGATTATTGTACAAAGAATTTTCAAGCTGTGGTTTTGTTATGCACACCAGTGCCTGCAGGAAAGTACTGGTGTCAGAACTGTTATGCACTCCAGTGTCTGCAGGAATGTACTGGTGTTTGAACTGTTATGCAAAACAAATGGACTCACAGACAAACTGGGGAATATTACATAACGTACACAGAAGGTAATAGGGTAACAAAATACACACAAAGTGAACAGAGAAGCCCAGAGGCTAAGGAACTGGGTATCTCCCTTGTATTAGAACTGCACAGATGGAAAAAGCAAGATGTTGTGTTTTAATACGTAGAGAACCCGAAATGCTGTTGCTAAGGGCAACAGCAAAACCCTAAAGGGTTACCAACGGGTGTGGCAGTAAACTCCTTGGTCAGAGATGGAATGATAGACACAAGGAGAGTCTCCACAATCCTATTTCTCACTTGCAGTGCACAGGTTTTAGCTTACTGCCACTAAACTGACCCCTGACACCTAGCACAGTGAGACAGGATTAGACAGGCAAGTCTTAGAATACAGCCGCAAACTTGCTAAGTTCACAGAGTAGTAACAGAACCCCAGCAAGCTAAACGACTGACTCCAGTCTTACTGCTAGGTCTGGATTGGCAGAGTGTAATACCAAATCCCCAGGCCTATTTGCAGTAAGCAACAAACAAATACAAAGCTACACAGTACTGGCTAACTTTCATGAACTGACTAACCAACAAAGATTCAGCAGCATCTGCTTACCCTGAAAAGAGGCCTTATAAAGCAGGTGCTGTCCACGCCCCACTCAGACCTTACAGACTGTGAGCACAAAAACCAGCACCGGATCCCCTGCCGTGCACAGAGCCTATAACCACTGCACAGCAAAAGACCCGAACCGGAGTATCAGCTGCGCTCAGGTTACTCCACTAGCACTTGTCTCCCGGTTGCCATGACGACGTGGCAGCACAGGGCAGGAGACCCTAACAGGTTTAGCTTTAATTTTGCAGCAGATTGCTATTTAATTACCCTCATGTACATTACCGTCTGCTATGGTTATTGAAAACATTTTCAGCTGTTTATTTGCTCTCTCTCCCTCATTATAGCCTCTCTGACACGTTGTAAAAATTTTCTTGCAAATGTACGATCAGGCTTTAGAGGCTCATACATAGGGGTATATTTACTAAGGTCCCGATTTTGACCGAGATGCCGTTTTTTCATCAAAGTGTCATCTCGGTAATTTACTAAGCAATAATCACGGCAGTGATGAGGGCATTCGTAATTTTTTGGAAGTCCAACAAAAAAAATACGAATGAATACACCATCGGTCAAAACGCGGCTGTTTAAGTATGAATCTCGGTAATTTACTAAGAAGTGCAAAGCAAAAAAAAAACAAACACTGCCGTGAAAAATTACAACTCGTAAAAAAGTGCTAAAAAAAAACAGACCTGCTTTTTTAATCCGTGATTGTATAGGCATGCAGGGATCCATGAGATCCGTGCATGTATATCAGTGGGAAGGGGTGGGAAAGTGGTTATTTTCTTTAAAAAAATTGCGTGGGGTCCCCCCTCCTAAGCATAACCAGCCTCGGGCTCTTTGAGCCGATCCTGGTTGCAGAAATATGGGGAAAAAATTGACAGGGGTTCCCCCATATTTAAGCAACCAGCATTGGGCTCTGCGCCTGGTCCTGGTTCCAAAAATACGGAGGACAAAAAGAGTAGGGGTCCCCCGTATTTTTAAAACCAGCACCGGCTCCACTAGCTGGACAGAATGCCACAGCCGGGGGTCACTTTTATATAGTGCCCTGCGGCCGTGGCATCAAAAATCCAACTAGTCACCCCTGGCCGGGGTACCCTGGGGGAGTGGGGACCCCTTCAATCAAGGGGTCCCCCCCCAGCCACCCAAGGGCCAGGGGTGAAGCCCGAGGCTGTCCCCCCATCCAATTGGCTGCGGATGGGGGGCTGATAGCCTTTTGTGAAAATGAAAAGATATTGTTTTTAGTAGCAGTACTACAAGGCCCAGCAAGCCTCCCCCGCATGCTGGTACTTGGAGAACCACAAGTACCAGCATGCGGCGGAAAAACGGGCCCGCTGGTACCTGTAGTACTACTACTAAAAAAATACCCAAAAAAAGACAAGACACACACACCTTGAAAGTAAAGTTTTATTACATGCATCCACACAAACATACATACATACTTACCTTATGTTCACACGAGGGTCTGTCCTCTTCTCCAGTAGAATCCATGGGGTACCTGTTGATTAAATTCTACTCACCAGATCCAGGGTCCCAGGCTCCTCGTAGCATCCATTTGTAATCCACGTACTTGAATAAAATAAAAAAAACGGACAACCGAGCCACGCACTGAAAGGGGACCCATGTTTGCACATGGGCCCCCTTTCCCCGAATGCCAGAAACCCACTCTGACTTCTGTCTAAGTGGGTTTCTTCAGCCAATCAGGGAGCGCCACGTTGTAGCACCCTCCTGATCGGCTGTGTGCTCCTGTACTGTCTGACAGGCGGCACACGGCAGTGTTACAATGTAGCGCCTATGCGCTCCATTGTAACCAATGGTGGGAACTTTGTGGTCAGCGGTGAGGTCACTTTCGGTCATCCGCTTAGCAGAAAGTTCCAACCATTGGTTACAATGGAGCGCATAGGCGCTACATTGTAACACTGCCGTGTGCCGCCTGTCAGTCAGTACAGGAGCACACAGCCGATCAGGAGGGTGCTACAACGTGGCGCTCCCTGATTGGCTGAAGAAACCCACTTAGACAGAAGTCAGAGTGGGTTTCTGGCATTCGGGGAAAGGGGGCCCATGTGCAAACATGGGTCCCCTTTCAGTGCGTGGCTCGGTTGTCCGTTTTTTTTATTTTATTCAAGTACGTGGATTACAAATGGATGCTACGAGGAGCCTGGGACCCTGGATCTGGTGAGTAGAATTTAATCAACAGGTACCCCATGGATTCTACTGGAGAAGAGGACAGACCCTCGTGTGAACATAAGGTAAGTATGTATGTATGTTTGTGTGGATGCATGTAATAAAACTTTACTTTCAAGGTGTGTGTGTCTTGTCTTTTTTTGGGTATTTTTTTAGTAGTAGTACTACAGGTACCAGCGGGCCCGTTTTTCCGCCGCATGCTGGTACTTGTGGTTCTCCAAGTACCAGCATGCGGGGGAGGCTTGCTGGGCCTTGTAGTACTGCTACTAAAAACAATATTTCATTTTCACAAAAGGCCATCAGCCCCCCATCCGCAGCCAATTGGATGGGGGGGGACAGCCTCGGGCTTCACCCCTGGCCCTTGGGTGGCTGGGGGGGGGACCCCTTGATTGAAGGGGTCCCCACTCCCCCAGGGTACCCCGGCCAGGGGTGACTAGTTGGATTTTTTATGCCACGGCCGCAGGGCACTATATAAAAGTGACCCCCGGCTGTGGCATTATCTGTCCAGCTAGTGGAGCCCGGTGCTGGTTTTAGAAATACGGGGGACCCCTACTCTTTTTGTCCCCCGTATTTTTGGAACCAGGACCAGGCGCAGAGCCCGATGCTGGTTGTTTAAATATGGGGGAACCCCTGTCATTTTTTCCCCCATATTTCTGCAACCAGGGTCGGCTCAAAGAGCCCGAGGTTGGTTATGCTTAGGAGGGGGGACCCCACGCATTTTTTTTCGCCGTTTTACAGTGTTTATTTCCAAAAAAAAAAAAAAATGAACCCCAGCACGGATCACACAGATCCGGCCGAGATTCATTGTGATAAAGTCGGCAGTGTTTTGCTAATCACTGCCGTAAAAAACGGGAAAAAAACACGAATGACATCGACATCGGAACAAATGAAAAATCCGAATACGACAGCTTAGTAAATTAGGCGTAATAAATTCAAAAAGTTGCAGTTTTACACTGTCGATGTCATTCGTGTTTGAACTTTGACCTTTTTCCGAAAATTACGAATGTTCGTAAATATACCCCATAGTGAAAATTTGGATTGGTGTGTGTGATATAAATTGTTAGAGGCTACATGTACTGTACTATTGATGTTGAATACACAAACCAGTATACAACAATTATGACAGCAACAGGATTGCTATAATTGCTGCCTCACCGTAGATCACCACTCTATTCTGGCTATGCAAGTGGACGCCCTTGCATAGGATAATTGCACATGATAATTGTCCCATTACCATTATCCTGATTTTGCTAGAACTGCACTCCTTTTCTATGGACATAAGATAAATATAGATACTGAATACACGATTGATCTAGATCACTTTGGATATACAATTTTGGCAAGACGGGTATTGGGATTGACTGAACGGGCAGATTAAATAAATGCGGACATACCCCGCTGGAGATGCCCGATCTTGTCTGATCTTGGAAGCCAAGCAGTGGAGGGCCGGGTCAGTACTCGGATGGGAGACCACCTTGGAACACCCTGGTACTGCAAAAAATTCTTCTGCCCGATCTTGAGTGATCCTCAATAATACCATGTGGCATTCGGTTCTGTATGACTTATGATTTAATTTTCTACGTCAAAATAATCCTGAATAGGATTTCTGTAGAACAAATGATGGTCATATATTACACAAAGGCGTTACTGTTTTTCAGAGGGCATTAAAAGTTTGTTGCAGACTAGTGCGGTCCCAAAAAAAAGCTTTTTTTTCATGCTAGGAGTCCCCAACAGCAGATGAAAGCCAAAGTGTAAATCAATGTAAATTACCGTATATACTCGAGTATAAGCCGACTTTTTCAGCACTTTTTTTTATGCTGAAAAAGCCCCCTCGGCATATACTCGAGTCAGTGGGAAGGAGGGACACGGAAGGCACAGCGCACGCCTCTCCTGTGTCCATCCTGCGTCTCCGGCGGGTCTATTAAATGAAGTACCCGTTCGTGAGCTCTGATTGGCTCACGAACTGGCACTTCATTTAACAGACCCACCGCCGGAGATGCAGGATGGACACAGGAGAGGCGCGCGCTGTGCCCTCCGTGTCCCTCCTTCACAAGACAGCGGGGAGGGTAAGTTGTACCTGGCACTGGGGGAGCATATTTGCCACTTGGGGGGGGGGCATGTGTGGCACTGAGGGGGCATATCTGGTAGTATGAGGGCATATCTGGCACTGTGGGGGAATATCTGACAGTATGATGGCATATCTGGCACTGTGGGGGCATATCTTGCATTGTGGGGGAATATCTGGCAGTATGAGGGCATATCTGGCACTGTGGGGGAATATCTGGCACTATGAGGGCATATCTGGCACTCTGGTATATCTGGCAGTATGAGGGCATATCTGGCACTCTGGTATATCTGGCAGTATGAGGGCATACCTGGCACTATGAGGGCATATCTGGCACTGTGGAGGAATATCTGGCAGTATGAGGGCATATCTGGCACTGTGGGGGCATATCTGGCAGTGTGAGGGCATATCTGGCAGTGTGAGGGCATATCTGGCAGTATGAGGGCTGTGTATGGCTAGAGCTGCATTTCCCACCCTAGGCTTATACTCGAGTCAATAAGTTTTCCCAGGTTTTTGTGGTAAAATGAGGTGCCTCGGCTTATATTCGGGTCGACTTATACTCGAGTATATACGGGTATGTTGATTTAGGTATCGGATATATTATCAGGGCAGGTTTAAGAGAGTAGAGGGTCCGTGTGCAGTCTCTGTGCACCCCTACTCCATTCTTGCTGGCACATGCACCAAATAGAATTTTAATTTTATTTCAAATTTAAAAATGTGGGATCTGTCAGCCTCACCCCGGCCTTTTGTGTTGTGGCGGCTTTATCCAATGGTCTTAGTCACTGCCAGCCATTCCTGCTCCGTGATTTCTGATGTAGGCAGGGCCGTTTCTTGGGGCAGGCGAGCAGTGGGCGCCCGCCACAGCACTAACTGTGGCTCCCTGCTTCCCCCTCCTATTTCTCCCCGAGTAACCTGCTCGGGGGGCGGAATTTCACGGAATTACGCGGTTGCGTCGCTACGTCACGACGCAACCTCGTCATTCCGCGAAACTCCCCCCCCCCCCCCGAGCGGAGTACAGAGGGGGATCCAAGTTAGGAAGAGGGAAAGGCCGGCGCGAGGAGCGACTGGTGAGGCGGGCCGAAGAGCGGTAATCGCCTCTGTAAGTATTCTCTCTCTCTCAATGTGTAAAATGGGGACACCTGCCGTAATGTGTGAAATGGGGACTCTTGCCTGCCGTAGTGTGGGGATTTAATGTATCAAGGGCATTGCAGTGTGTGGTATAATATGGTGCAGGGGGCATTACTGTGTGGGGCTTAATATGGTATAATTTTTTTTTCCTGTGGTGGTCGTGATCTGTTGGAGCAGGGTCAAAAACTGGATTGTGAGGTAGTCTTTTCAGACGAGGCCATGCCCATTTAAATGAGGCCACACCCATTTAGTTGAGGCCACGCCCCCTTGCCGGGCACACGCACGTTTTTTTTATTATCTAGGTAGGTGTGTGTGTGTGTGGGGGGGCACATTTTTTTTATGTCATGGGGGGGGGCGCATTTTTAAATCTCGCACTGGGAGCCAAATTGGCTGGAAACAGCCCTGGATGTAGGAATGCCATCCTGCGGGATGCCATCACCTGCTGCCCTTCAGCCGCTGCGTGTCTGCAAACCCTGGTGGTGTGAGTTTTGCTAATGGCCTACCACAAATAAGGCAACTTTTATTCTATTTGCTCTGCCCCTGGTGGTTTCCTCAAGACTCCTGTATCCTTGACTGTCTTTATTAACCAGGAGAACGTGTACCGAAAACAAAGCCATAAACACACCACAATATGGTGTAATATTACTTTCAGGCTATGAATGTATATAGTATGGATATATTCCAAAGTACAGAAAAATCCGAACTCCAAAATGTTTCTGATCCCAGTATTCATTACAGTATCTTTTTGCTTTTAAAATACAATCTCAGCTGATTAATTTAATTTGCATTAACAGGTGTTTTGGAAACAGTGGGCAAATCAGCTGTGTCTCGCAGCGTCATCATCATCAGTTTGCAACTTGCAGCACGGTTTTAGTGTAGATATGCGAGTCAATCGCCTCAACAGATAAATGTGCTTTTTCGGCAGCTATTTAAACTGCAATTCACGACAATATGCCCACGGCATGCCCTTACTTTAATAGAGGAGATTGCCATTAAAAACACATACATTGTGAAAAGCATGCATACTTAAAGAACAAATTACATCCAACTCCGAATGAGCTGTTTTGTGGGGTTTAAAGCCTTTTACTGCAGAAGGACTTGATGTAATGTTTTAGAGATTGGGCTTTGTTCTGTATATTTCTAATTCTTGTCTTCAAACAATGTAAAACACTTTCAAATGCACAAAAGTGACTCACTTTCATTAATGACACAAATGAATCTATGTTGAGCATTATTTTAAAAGAAAGAAAAAGTTTAAATGAAGAGTGTGGTGCTAAGGACCAGGAATTGGGTATGCATCTTACAATGTACTTGGGGGGGTGATTCAGACCTAATCGTAGATGTGCTAAAAATATCACATCTACGATCAGTTTCTCGGACATGCGGGGGACGCCCAGCACGGGGCTAGTCCGACCCGCATGTCAGGCCTCGTCCCCCCACACACAGGTGCGAAAGTAACTTACGGTGGCAATCAGGGCCAGACTGGCCATCTGGCACTTCTGGCAAATGCCAGAAGGGCCGATGGCCACGTGGGCTGGTCCAGCGCTCACTGAGACACGCTGCCGCTCAGTCCGGCGGCAGCGTGTCTCAGCTGTCAGGAAAGGAGAGCGCGCCAGCGCGGCTATGTCTGGCGGCAGCATATAGTGGACTTCAAACCAGCCGCCGGTTCGTGAGCCAATCAGAGCTCACGGACTGGCAGCCAATCAGGAGCCGCCACTGCCGGTCCGCGAGCTCTGATTGGCTCACGAACCGGCGGCTGGTTTGAAGTCCGCTACACGCCACCAGACATAGCTGCGCTGGCGCGCTCTGAGCTCCTGACAGCCTCAGTCACATCACAGCCGGAGGAGCAGCAGCAGCGGTAAGCAGCTGCAGCACTGCTGTGGGGGCAATTGTTTACCTGGCACTGTGGGAGCATTTGTATACCTGGCACTGTGGGGGCAATTGGCTGGCACTGTGGGGGGCAATTGTTTACCTGGCACTGTGGGAGCATTTGTATACCTGGCACTGTGGGGGCATTTGTGGATCTGGCACTGTGGGGGCATTTGTGGATCTGGCACTGTGGGGGCATTTGTGGATCTGGCACTGTGGGGGCATTTGTGGATCTGGCACTGTGGGGCATTTGTGGATCTGGCACTGTGGGGGCATTTGTAAACCTGGCACTGTGGGGGCATTTGTGGATCTGGCACTGTGGGGGGGCATTTGTGGATCTGGCACTGTGGGGCATTTGTGGATCTGGCACTGTGGGGGCATTTGTATACCTAGCACTGTGGGGGCAATTGTGGATCTGGCACTGCACTATTGGGGGCATATGTCTGTGTATCACGTCCCATTTTAATTGTCCACACCCATATTTTTGGCGCGCGCGCACACACTACCTCTATGGGACACTCTCTGTCTGATTGGTCGCCGCTTAGCCCCGCTTACAACCTTTATTTTTCCATAACCCCACGTCAACATTTCCACTTCAACCAATGGTTGTGTGTATTTTAATACAGAATGATGTACACTTGTATGTATTAATTATATTTGTAAGAGCATAGACTAAGTAGTAGGAGGAGTCGGGAATAGTAAGGGGAGGAGTCAGATGCTGACACCGAGGTGGGCCTGTGTGCTTCAAAAATGCCAGGGCCTATTTTTGGTCCCAGTCCGGCCCTGGCAATGCTTTTGCACCCGTCAAGTAGCTCCCTGTCTGGGTTGTAGCCCCGGCACGACCCCGCAATGGTACGGACACGCCTGCGTTGTCCGGACTGCGCCCCACCAACAGCATTCCAACGCCATTGGCGCGCCCCCTCCCACGCCACGACCGCCTCTGCCTGTCAATCAGGTTGAGGCGGTCGCAGCAGTGAGATGTGAAATATGCCCATTGGTGCAGATAAACAACCAGTACAGATCAACGGGTTTGGTTTTTTTTTTTACTTTTTTTAAGTTTGTAAGTGACCCCTCTAGGCCAAATAAGTGCATTAATTCCCATCACCTCTCTGTAAGGAGCAATATGTGCCCATGTACGTTTTTCTTTTATGTCCTACTTTGGACTACTTCATGAAAAAAGATTACCTATGGATTTTGGAGTTAAAGAAAACGTGAAATGAGGGATGTTTGTTGTGTTTATATAAAGAAGTATGCTTTAGGCCCTATGTTGGTGTTTTATTTATTGCCGGTATTGTGGAACTATGTGTTTCAGCAGATACTGACTACCAGGGCATATTGGATTTTGTAGTTCCAAAACAACCAGTAAGCCATAACAATCATGGGCATGCTGGTACTAGTAGTTCCACAAACTCTGGCATGTCAACAGCTGCCAGGGCTTGCTGGGATTTGCAGTTCCACAATAGTTTGTACTCTAAGACAGGGCACCATTTATTACCATTTAGAGTAACATTACAGGTGTAAGCATGTACTGGCACCCATGTCATAAATAAATTACGCCGAGAGGTGGGGGAGGAACAGGTACTCTTTACCAAGGCCCATCCCACAGGCACTTTTCCCAGTGATTTATGTCAGCAGCACCGGTTGCCGTCGGACTGTGGGGGGATGAGTATAAATATATGAGTGCAGGCGGGTGTGCGATGTGTGGACCCCACTGGACCTAGGGGCCCGTGTGCACCCCTTATAGATACACCAATCATTAGAATGTGAACAGTAATCAGCAAACAACATCCTTAGTCTTCAATACTTGCACCCGTCCAGACTACGTGGTAGAGATCTATGAGAAACAGGCTTCCCTGAGAATCACATGACTTTTCTGTATGCAAAAAGTTGCCATTTGCATCTGTTCACAGGAAACACTTCTGGCTCAGAATCAGTCCCAGTATAGTTAAAGCAATTAGTGCTAAAACGTGAATACTATAATATGTATTTATAAGACTGCTTGGTTTTTATATGACACCATCATATAGCCCCCTTATAATAATTTAGTGACACCTAGTCTAGAATTACCTATTATATTGCTGGATGATCTAAATCAGGGGTGGGAAACATCCGGCCCGTGGGCCGTGTAAGGCCCGCACAGCCACTTCATGCAGCCCGGTGGCTCACCTAACCCAGGGTGATTCCGGGCGCCCACTGAGATTTTGGTACCAGCAGTCGCCCGGCTCCTTTCCCTCAGCGGCAGCCGGAGGCAGGAGCTCACTCCTGAGCACCGGCTCAGGCAGTGTACGGCTGTGCGGCGCTATGGGAGAGATGTCATGACATCTCATATGATGGCATATTACAGTGCCGCCAGTTCATATTATGTAACATTATAATGCCATGTAGTTAATTTCATACCACATTAAAATGAGCAGGTCCAGGGACATAACTAGATATATTGCTGGCCACAAGGCAAACATTTATATGGTTCCTATATATCTAAGAATGGTGAAAAATGTATATAACATATGTAACTTGGACAGGGAAGATGGACCCCTCTCAGCTCTGGGCCCAATAGCAGCTGCACTCCCTGCACCCAGGGGCGGATTGGGACAAAAAGCGGCCCTGGAAAAATTTGTACTAGTGGCCCCACCTGGGCAGCACCAGAGGTGTAAGGTCTATCCATGGGCCATGGCAGCAGCACCCTCCGCCCCCCCCCCCCCCCCCCAAGACTTTTCAGATAGTGGGCATGTCCAGCATCAAGGGGGAAGTTAAAAAGAAATAAAATTAAATATTACGAGCACATTATATGATACACCTTTAGAATTTGGGAAACTATATCATTCTTTAGAAAGATATATTTTCTTGCTTATTACACCAACCGTATCCCAATCACTATTCACTCAATCTTATATGTCAGCCAAGCAGGCGGACAGAGCATACGCTACATCATCTGCAATCACAGGCTAAGTGGCAAAGTAATTTTCATATATGCAAATTATTTTGCATCTTATTCATTATGTCTATAAAAAGGACCACATGTTCTCAAACAAAACAGGCCCCACGGGTGCGTCGGCCCACCGGCAATCTTACCTGTGAACCCTATGGCCAATCCGCCTCTGCCTGCAGCTATGGTAGCTACACCCATGTGCACAGCCTTAGCATGGTCAGTAGGGGGATTCATTCCCTAGAATCCTAGATAGATCAGGGGCAATATTTACTAATATTCGTGTTTGATTCGGTTTGTGTAGTGTTTAAACTCGTTTTGTATCGGGTGCATTTTCATGCAACTTTTTGAATCCATATACGCAAAGTTACGAAGCAGTCGACTTTATGGTTTTCGAGTTTTCCGATGTCGATGCCAGTCGTTTTTTTTTTGGCACATTTACGGCCGTCATTGTCGTTTGCGTACGTGTTTTTGTTGGGTTTGCAGCTTTTTTTCCTAAGTTAAACGCGGCAGGGTTTTTTTTTCCCGCGGCCGCATTTTCACTTTCAGTTTCGATTTTCATCCCCGTTCGTGATTGGTTGTGTTTCCGATGGTAGGAGTGTCTGTGCGCAACCATATAAATACGCCCCAAACCGTCCGCACCTCGTGGGTTTAGTTCATGGTGAGGAGGAGGGAGGTTGTGCTGTGGAGGTAGGTGAATTTGTGGTTTGGTGAGGAGTGTTGGTAGCGATTTCTGAGTGTGGTATTGTGTTTGAAAGTCGTCTTGTCATTCTTGTTGTCTTGTATTTTGTGGTTTTGTCTCATTTTTAGTCCAAGTTATTTTTCTTTATAGTCCCTTGTCAGTGTGTGTGTGTGTGTGTGTGTGTGTGTGTGTGTGTGTGTGTGTGTGTGTGTGTGTGTTGTGTAGTGGTAGTGGAGGAGTGTGTTGTTGTTTTTTTTTTTCCTGTGTTAACTGTGTAGACACACAATTATGTGCGACTCAGAGGTGGAGGGTGTGAGTGAGGGGGAGGAGGTCGGTCAGGTGGAGGAGGTGAGTGTTAGTGAGGTTAGCGAGGTGGAGGAGGTGGGTGAGGTTGCTGCAGCAGCCTCAAGTGACAGTGACAGTCAGAGTGCTCCGCAGCCAGAGCAGGACTGGCCATCTGGCACTTCTGGCAAATGCCAGAAGGGCCGATGGCCACGTGGGCCGGTCCAGCGGTCACTGAGACGCGCTGCCGCTCAGTCCGGCGTCAGCGCGTCTCAGCTGTCAGGATTGGAGAGCTGTGAGGGACGGGGGTGAGAGCGCCGGGCGCCCGCCAGCACGGCTGTGTCTGGCGCGGCGCGTATAGCGGACTTCAAAGCAGCCGCCGGTCCGTGAGCCAATCAGAGCTCGCGGACCGGCAGCCAATCAGAAGCCGCCGGTCCGCGAGCTCTGATTGGCTCACGAACCGGCGGCTAGTTTGAACGCTATACGCTGCCGCGCCAGACACAGCAGCCGCGCTGGCGGGCGCCCGGCACTCTCACCCCCGTCCCTCACAGCCCGGAGGAGGAGGAGCAGCAGCAGCAGCAGTGCAGCAGCGGTAAGCAGCTGCAGCACTGGCTGCTGTGCGGGTAATTGTATACCTGGCACTGTGGGGGCAATTGGCTGGCACTGTGGGGCATTTGTATACCTGGCACTGTGGGGGCAATTGTTTACCTGGCACTGTGGGGGCATCTGTATACATGGCACTGTGGGGGCATCTGTATACATGGCACTGTGGGGGCATCTGTATACCTTGCACTGTAAGGGCATTTGTATACCTGGCACTGTGGGGGCAATTGGCTGGCACTGTGGGGGCATCTGTATACCTGGCACTGTGGGGGCAATTGGCTGGCACTGTGGGGAATTTGTATACCTGGCACTGTGGGGGCATCTGTATACATGGCACTGTGGGGGCATCTGTATACCTTGCACTGTGGGGGCATCTGTATACCTGGCACTGTGGGGGCATTTGTATACCTGGCACTGTGGGGGCATTTGTATACCTGGCACTGTGGGGGCATTTGTATACCTGGCACTGTGGGGGGCATTTGTATACCTGGCACTGTGGGGGGCATTTGTGGATCTGGCACTGTGGGGGCATTTGTATACCTGGCACTGTGGGGGCAATTGTTTACCTGTCACTGTGGGGGCAATTGTTTACCTGGCACTGTGGGGGCATCTGTATACCTGGCACTGTGGGGGCATTTGTATACCTGGCACTGTGGGGGCATTTGTATACCTGGCACTGCACTATCGGGGGCATATAATGTAAATTTCGGCTCATACCGGGTGCTGTAATGTGAATTTTGGCTCATACTGTGTGGTATAATGTGAAAGGGGCAGCAGTACTAGATAGTATAAGGGGTCCTACTATTGTGGTGCATAATGCGTATAAGGGGTGTATGGTGTGGTAAACTACACTGAAGGCCACGCCCCTTTGAGTGGCCACGCCCCCTTTTCCGGAGCGCGCGCGCGCCTTCAGCGCGCGCTTAATTACAAACCTCACATTTCCATACCCCCACTTAAAAATTGCCAGGGCCTATTTTTAGTCCCAGTCCGGCCCTGTCCGCAGCCACGCACCACTACTAAGACTGGGCGGAATGTTAAGTTTAGTTTTGCAGAAAATGTGGCATTGGTGCGTGAGCTGATGAAGTATCAGAGGCAGCTATTTGGCCCTGAGTCTGCCAAGGTGCCAACACGGAGGAAGACGGTGTTGTGGTCGAAAGTAGTTGCTGCTGTCAATAGTGAGGGGGTGGTCAAGTGGACGGAGGACACATGCCGCAAACGGTACTATGACATAAAGGGACGTGTCAAGTCCAAAATGGCCAAGGAGGCCAAGTCGGCTCGGAAAACCGGTGGTGGCCAGCCCTATATTGCAAGTTATCTGGAGTATGAGGAGCCCATGCGGAGTGTAATACCTCCTGAAGTTGTCTTTGCAACCCATGTCCGGGATTCAGATAGGCCAAGGAAGAATGGTGAGCATGTGTTTTTTTTTTTTTTTGTGTTAAAATGTTTTATTTTGTAATCTGTGTCATGTGACGTTGCATATTACTCCCATCTTCAAGTGTGTGTCTGCAAATTCATTGTTTTGGGTCATGTGTTAGCTAAAAGCCAATGTTACATCTTACTTTATTGTATGTCATGTGTTTTTCAGGCAGATATTTTGCATGTGTAGTTTGGACTTGGTGTGTCTCTGATTTGTCCTGCAATAATGTGTTCCTTTTGGGTTTCTTTTTTTGTTTTAGATTATGACTATGTTTTATATATGTGTTCCATGTTTTTTTTAAGTTAACAAATTCGTTGTCATGTTAGAGGCTGGAGTACTGGAAAGTGGTTTTTAAACCACTTACATGTGTAATGTCATCTTTAGAGAATGTTATTGGTTTTTTTTTTTTTTGGCTTGTATTTGTACCGTGACACCATACTGCATTTTTTTTAACCCAAAAATTAGTTTTTTTAATATTTTGGTCATATACTGGTAATGTGTCTTTGGAGTGCCACATCACAGAGCAAATTAGATATTGCATCTGTAATATTTTTAATAACAATACAAAATTAAGTTGTGTTTGTTTTTTTAAATAAAAAACCTTTCCTTGAACTTGTGGCCTATGTTAGTGTCCTGTACATGTTTGGCTGTCTTGATGTTGCCATAGTGCATATGTGTTTTGGTTGTTTTTTTGTGTTAAATTTTTGGCTTTCTGGTCCTTATGTTTGTTTGAATTAAAAACCAAGCATTTCTAAATGTAAAACTGTTTATAAGCATAATGGGTGGATGTATACACAATAGCATGATTTATGAATATATCTCATTTTATACAGTGTCTGAAAAAAGCAGTACTACTTGTCGGCCAGTAAATCCTAACACATCTGATGATGATGACGCTGCGGAAGCAGGTAAAGTGTCCATTGTAGTATAGGGTATGCTTGTAAAGGAATGCCATAACAAAATTGCACTTTCATTAAAAGGTCCATCAAAAGAAGTATGGAGCAGCAGAAGTGGCTCTTCTGTAAGACTTCACCACAAGAAACCTGTGGCGGAAAAGAAAGCAAGGTCGTCTGTCCCGGCACAAACACAGCAGGCTACCCCGCCACGAAGATTATCGTCCGTATGTTCGGTCCCCCCACTCCAAATTTTGGACACACCTCCAAGACGTTATCCACACTCCCCTCATCTTGATTGTGAGTATCAAAATGGAATCAAAGTGAAAAATGTCAGAACATAATCATAAGCAGTCATAACCGCATTAAGTCAAAACACTTCCAAAACAAAAAAACTTACCGCAGTAAGTAAAAGCTGAAATGGAATCCAAACTAAATGTCCTTGTCCACATCCAGTAAAGATAAGTATGTCCACTTGAGTCATACAGTATGACATTGGGTATAAGATGCTGCAACAAAAAAGCATGTTGGTTTGTTTGTTAAATTTTTTTTCTTTTCTGAAACTCTCATGTGTGCTTGAGGTTACATTGCAAAATACATACAAAAACATTACTATGTTTGTTGGAACAAAGCTATAAGGTAACATTATGTATTACAATGTTTTTTATGGTGGAGTATGTATGAGCTACAATAAAACTAAAGTGTTTGCTTTCACAATTAAGTAACCAGACACATTTGCCACAAACAGGCATATGTATGCATTTAAGCTATGAGTGATGATGTTGCTAGGCAGAATAGTTTAAAGCAACAGTGAATGACATGTGTTCCATGTGTAGTGTTTTTTTATCATTTCACAAACATATGGATAGCTAACGTAGATATGTTTAATATTTCAGCTTCGAGTCCTGGGAACAGCATCCCTCCGCAACAACACCAACACAGTGACATGGAGGAGACAAACATCTTAGAAATGCAGCCATTAATGCAAGGAATGAGCCCCCCAGCACCTGTGAGTACACCACCACAGCAAAGCACACCACCACCACAACACAGCCCAACAACACCAGGAACACAAGGCCCTGATCAGGTGTTTTGGACTATTTGGGCTAGACAGCAGGCCACTAATGAAGATTGCCTGCATAAGCAGACACAAATGTTTGCAAGCCTACCATCTCACCTCAGAAGAATCTCAAGAAATCTGAGTTAACAAAATGAGCAAACAACCAGAATAGGCAATACCATGGAAGTCATGCGTACAGACATTACACAGATCATGGGCAACTTACAGCGCATAATGGAAGAACAGCACAGACTAATTGAAGAACAGCACAGACAACAGCAAAGTTATATGAGCATTTTTCAAAACAGTCAAAAGATTAATGAAAGTTTAATCAGAATAGTAGACAATCAAAATGCTGCTACACGTGAACTCAATGCCACCCTCACTAACCTGAATGAAACTCTCAGATGCATGCACCAACAGCAAACAACTAGCAGTTCTGGTACGACTACTCCAAATATCACGCCAGTCTCATCACCACCAAGACGGTCCACCAGAGCACGCCAACATGACAGTGCTAAAGGCAAAGGCCAGGACAAGCAGCCACCCAAAAAAACGTAAAAAAACAAGTTAGACATTTGTGATAATTAACACAAAATAGTTTGCAAGTGTTTTTGATGGTTTACAAAATATCACACTTAGCTCCTTGACCCTTTTTTTAACATCATTAATTATAAGTGGGCCAAAATAATTGGGGGGAAAAGTACGCACATTTATTCCTTTTCTTTTTTTTAGGGTATTGGAGGAGGAAAATGTTGATGTAGCCACACATACATGTTAGCAGGAAGTAAACTGACCACTTGATTTTTTTCTAATCATTACTCTTTCTAGATTCCAATCATTCTCTTTGCATGCAGACAATCCAAATTACAATGTTAGTGATACATATCTTAGCTATCTTATCTATACAACATTACAAGATGAACTCAATTGAGTGGCGTAAAAAGCTTGTAATATGTTGCCTTTGTTTTGTTTGTAAAACATTGTCCAAATGAATGTCAGTATTGTTGGGACATGTTTGTGTGTGTTTAAAATTATTAAGCATGTTTTTACACATGATGCCGAAACAAACAAATATGTACTTTTACCCTAAAAAAAATAAACAAATTCAATAATGTATATGTGTGGCAAACTGTGTATTTACTTACACATCATCAAGTTTACAGCATGAAACATTAGTAAAAAAATTATTCCTGATTACATTAAGTTTGTGATTCTTAAATATGATGGTGCATCACACATAGGGGGTCATTCCGAGTTGTTCGCTCGTTATTTTTTTCTCGCAACGGAGCGATTAGTCGCTAATGCGCATGCGCAATGTCCGCAGTGCGACTGCACCAAGTAAATTTGCTATGCAGTTTGGAATTTTACTCACGGCATTACGAGGTTTTTTCTTCGTTCTGGTGATCGTAATGTGATTGACAGGAAGTGGGTGTTTCTGGGCGGAAACTGGCCGTTTTATGGGAGTGTGTGAAAAAACGCTACCGTTTCTGGGAAAAACGCGGGAGTGGCTGGAGAAACGGAGGAGTGTCTGGGCGAACGCTGGGTGTGTTTGTGACGTCAAACCAGGAACGACAAGCACTGAACTGATCGCACTGGCAGAGTAAGTCTCGAGCTACTCAGAAACTGCACAGAGAAGTCTTTTCGCATTATTGCGAATCTTTCGTTCGCAATTTTGATGAGCTAAGATTCACTCCCAGTAGGCGGTGGCTTAGCGTGTGCAAAGCTGCTAAAAGCAGCTTGCGAGCGAACAACTCGGAATGACCCCCATAGGGACACATGTTTTTCTTAAGGCTAACATATTATATGTTGAGGAGTGTTTTTTGGGAACACAGGTTCTCAAACTCGGCCATCAGGAACCCACACAGTGCATGTTTTGCAGGTCTACTCACAGAATCACAAGTGACATAATTAGCTCCACCTGTGAACCTTTTAACATATGTCTGTGAGTAATTCATACACCTGTGCTTCTACTGTGTTACTTTAAAAACATGCACTGTGTGTGGTCCTGAGGGCCGAGTTTGTGAACCTGTGCATTAGGACATAACACACAATGATAAAGTAAAATACTAAATGGTTGATGTTGGCTTGTAAGAAATTAGCACTGCAAGATTTCGAACACTTATCCAGACTTAATGCATGCCACTCATAATCTGTTGTTTTGATATTAAAAAGACACACAATACACATGCGACATTTTTTACGCATATAGCGAGGGTATGTTTGTATGTGTCAAGGAGACAGACACATTCAGAGTAATGGATTTTGTCAAAAAACACAAAACATCTATTTATGAAGACACAACAAATGAAATAAGAAAACCAAGCTTACCTTAGAAATAGCTATTTAGGATCTGTTGCCTAACCTGCCTCCCTACATCAGTACTCCAAGTATCACCAGATGTCTCTAATTCCTCTGCTTGCTGACTGCTTTCTTCCTCCTCCTCCTCATGTGGCAGATGTTGTTGCAAACACATGTTATGAAGAAAGCAGCAGCAGAACACAATTTGAGTCACCTTGGAGGGACTATACAACAAAAGGCCACCAGACTTATCCAGACACCGAAACCTAGATTTCAGCACACCAAAACATCTTTCTATCACATTCCGCGTGGACTTATGTGCATTATTGAAATTGTGTTCAGCAGGGGTATCAGGTCGGGACAATGGAGTTAGAAGCCAAGAGTAACAGCCATATCCTCCATCACCTAAAAGACAGATATAGTAACGTGAATCATGTTAAGATACAGCAACACATAAGTAACACACTGTGGGGCAGATGTATTAACCTGTAGAAGGCATAAGGAAGTGAAAAACAAGTGATATGTGCAAGGTAAAAAAGGCAGCAGACAATCTGTTCCTAAATGTTAATTTACATATTGGAGCAGATTGGCAGGTGCCTTTATCACCTTGCACAGATCACTGGTTTCTCACTTCCTTATGCCTTCTACAGGTTAATATATCTGCCCCTGTATTTGGACAAAGTATACGCAGGCCTACACATATCAAATTACATACCCAGCAGCCATCCTTTTGGCATTTGTCCGTCCTCAAACTTATCAAAGAGGGATGACTGACTGAGGATGAAGGAGTCATGGCAGCCCCCAGGGTAACCAGCAACAACACTCATTATTTTGAGATTTGCATCACAAACCACCTGCACATTTGTGGAGTGTTGAAAATGGCGGTTAGCATATATGTGCTGCCTGCCCCTAGGTGGTCTCAGCTGAATGTGTGTGCAATCTACAGTATGGCTCCAAGCACATTGGGCATGCCAGCCAGCTCATAGAAATCTACCCTGACGGCATGCCACTGAGACTCCTGGGTAGGGAAGCAGATTGAGGCCTCGATGTGGGGCTGCAAACAGCCAAAACCTGTGTGAACATTTTAACAAACAATAAACTTGAGATTTTAGGACAGAACTGGCCACCGAGAAATTAAAACAAACACAAAACAGAAGAGGTTGTTAGGTATACATCACCTGTATTAAGATTCTTGAAAATGAGGGCTGTGAGATTTCTATGACATCCCCAGACACAGCCTGAAAGCTGCCAGTAGCCATAAAGTGCAACACAGCCAGGAGTTTGTGCAGGCCTGAGACAGGGCGAGAGCGTGCTGTCTCAGGGACTAGGCCCAGTTTGACAAGGTCATACAGACGGAAAATGTTGTTACGATTTAGACGGAACATCTGTATGACCTTATCATCGGACAATGCGTTCAACTTTAAACGCCCCCTAAAAAAACGAGGCCTGCGCAGCCTCCGCGGAACCTGTACAACCTGCTGACCATGTTCATTTTCTGGGCCCTGGGTACTTACAGGCTGATGTCTGAGTCTGAGGAATCCCACAGCACACAAAAGATCACTGGCCCACAGTCCTGCTGCCATTTCTGAGTGTAGGTGTATTGAAATGGGCCTAACATCCTTTTATAGGCATCCTAATTCAGGTGTGAGTGATTTTTTATTGCCAACACATGTAAACACGACTGAAAAAAGCAGGTCTATTTTTTTGCCGTTTTTTTTTTACGAATCGCAAAAAAATACGACCGCATTTGAGCCCTCAGAGACTAACACCCAAATACGAATGAATAGTGAATTCCCGTATTCTATGAAATAATAGCCGCGTTTGACCGATGGTCTATTCATTCGTATTTCGGGATGTTGTCAGTCAAACCATTACGAATAGACCAGACACTGCCGAGATTGGTGCTTAGTGAATTCCCGGATTGGGACTTAGAAAAAAAAACACATTATCGACCAAACTCGGATTTTTAGTAAATACTGGCCCAGGTCTACAAAATAAATTAGGCCTTTCTGACCTAGGGCAAAAAAAAAAAGCAGCTCAGTGTCAATGGCCTAGCACTACTCTCACTCAGCCATTACTGGTGTCTGTAGGGAATAATAAAAAGTTAAATAGAAAACTCCACTTTTTTTCTTGTGGCCTTCCCAGTCCAGCAAGCCTTGGCAGTACTAGGGCAGCACTAGGAATAAAAGACGAAGCATACTGGTCCATCAGGAGATCAATCGCAAATGGCAAGCCTCCCTATGTGCAATTCACAATACGCACCTAAACCAACGCATTTTACATATGACTTGGCTAAAAAGGCATTCAGACTCAGCATGGGTTCCTTAGAGTCTGATTTACATGCAGAAATGTACACTCAGGGCCGGACTGGCCATCTGGCACTCTGGCAAATGCCAGAAGGGCCGATGGCCACGTGGGCCGGTCCAGCGCTCACTGATACACGCTGCCGCTCAGTCCAGCGGCAGCGTGTCTCAGCTGTCAGGAGAGGAGAGCGCCCGCGAGCGCGGCTGTGTCTGGCGCGGCGGCGTATAGCGGACTTCAAACCAGCCGCCGGTTTGTGAGCCAATCAGAGCTCGCGGACCGGCAGCCAATCAGAAGCCGCCGGTCTGCGAGCTCTGATTGGCTCACGAACCGGCGGCTGGTTTGAACGAAGTCCGCTATACGCCGCTGCGCCAGACACAGCCTCGCTGGCGGGCGCTCTCCTCTCCTGACTCACCCGTCCCTCACAGCCGGAGGCCGGAGGAGAAGTAGCAGCAGCAGTGGTAAGCAGCTGCAGCACTGGCTGCTGTGGGGGCAATTGTATACCTGGCACTGTGGGGGCAATTGGCTGGCACTGTGGGGCATTTGTATACCTGGCACTGTGGGGGCAATTGTTTACCTGGCACTGTGGGGGCAATTGTATACCTGTCAGGTATACAATTGCCCCCACAGTGTCAGATCCACAATTGCCCCCACAGTGTCAGGTATTTCCTGACACTGTGGGGGCAATTGTGGATCTGGCACTGTGGGGGCATTTGTATACCTGGCACTGTGGGGGCATTTGTGGATCTGGCACTGTGGAGGCATTTGTGGATCTGGCACTGTGGAGGCATTTGTGGATCTGGCACTGTGGGGGCATTTGTATGCCTGGCACTGTGGGGGCATTTGTATGCCTGGCACTGTGGGGGCATTTGTATGCCTAGCACTGTGGGGCATTTGTATGCCTAGCACTGTGGGGCATTTGTATGCCTGGCACTGTGAGGCATTTGTATGCCTGGCACTGTGGGGCATTTGTATACCTGGCACTGTGGGGGCAATTGTGGATCTGGCACTGCACTATCGGGGGCATATAATGTAAATTTCGGCTCATACCGTGTGCTATAATGTAAATTTCGGCTCATACCGGGTGCTATGTGCTATAATGTGAATTTTGGCTCATACTGTGTGGTATAATGTGAAAGAGGCACCAGTACTAGATAGTATAAGGAGTCCTACTATTGTGGTGCATAATGCGTATAAGGGGTGTATGGTGTGGTAAACTACACTGAAGGTCACGCCCCCTTTTGAGTGGCCACGCCTCTTTTTCTGGAGCACGCACGCTTAATTACAAACTTCACATTTCCATACCCTTACTTAAAAATTTCCACTTCAACCACTGGTTGTGTGTATTTTAATACAGAATGATGTACACTTGTATGTTGTTAGTATATTAATTATATTTGTAAGAGCATAGACTAATAAATGGGAGGAGTCAGGAATAGTAAGGGGAGGAGTCACAGAGGTGGGCCTGTGTGCGTCAAAAATGCCAGGGCCTATTTTTAGTCCCAGTCCGGCCCTGTGTACACTTATGGTTTGGTGGCTGAATTTTAAGTTTTACACAATTGCAGTATATGCAGTTTAATCCATTTTACAGCTGCCATCATCAACCAAGAAATTTGGGAAAGGCATATCTCAAAGTCGGACATATAGCTAACAGTGTGATTGACTATGTCTGCACACCTCTATATATGAACTAGCCTGACTTGCAGGCAATGTGTTAGGTTCCTGGTGCTCAGAACAAGGGAGATGTTATGAAGCGAGTCCAGAGCACCAGGACGTAATGCTGGGAAAGGGGAATGGAAAGGGAATAGCCCCTGGCGCCCTAACTCCGTTGTCTCGCCCGTGTGGTCAGAAATCCCCTGCGAGACTATGGTTGCTTGAGCCCATGGCAGCCGCGTTTGAAGGGCGGATTATGTCTGCCCAACTCCGATGCCCCCTCAGGTCTTAATGGGAGACAAAGGGAAATCCGAGACAGGGTGATAACAAGGGGCCCTCTGACTAAACAACCAGGCCAGGGGCTACAAGCTAACTGACTAAACCTGAGGTATGTGCGGTAACCCGCCAGGGAAAAGGACAACCAAAATCCACTAGTCCGTACTCCTACCCAGCACCGCTGGATACCAGAGTGGATCTGTGGGAGCGGAATCCTCCGCAAAAGCTCCGGAACACAAATAATAAAAGATAAATAATTAAGCGGCCCAAGCCGCAACACACGGCTACGCCGTGACTCACGAACACCACTGGATGTTCAAAGGTGCTCAGTCAGGACTCCAGGAACAGATGACGACTTCCGAGTACAGGACAACTGAGAACAGGAACGACCGGATACAGCAGGACTGGAAACACTTTCAGCAAACAGATTCAGCATTCAGGAAGCTCAGGAACTAGCAGGAACCAAGCTCAGAACTCAAGCAGACTGAAAACCCAGAAATATCACCAGCATCTGCGAACTGCAATCAGCCAGCATATAACAGAGAGGCCTAATTAATAATCCAGTGCAGCTGGCCTATTGCAGGACTCCAAGCTGACAAGATGCAATTAGCAGCCAGATGAGGCTGAACACATGGGAACAAGCTGCAATTGCACAGACTCACCAGCGGCAGCAGACAAGAGTAATCTAAAACAGAGCAATGGGAAATCCTGGCATGCAAGACAACTAAATAAACATAAAATAGAAATGAACCACTACCTGTGGTTCATAACAGTATCCCCTCCTTAAGGGTGAGCTCCGAGCACCCCATGACACCCACGGGGAACATAAACAGAAGTATAACAAAAAATACATAACAAAAATGCAAAACAGGAATGAGCCACAGCCGTGGCTCATAACATTACCCCCCCCCCTTGAGGAGGGGTCAAAAGACCCCAAAATTCAGACTATCCAGAACAAGGGATACAAAAAAAAAAAAAAACCTGACACACTGGTCTAACAAACAAGAAAACAAAAACAAGCTGTAGCAACAACTTGTAACAGTGCCCTCCCCCTAACGGTGGCCACAGGACACAAGACAAGGAAAAAAAAAAATCTCTTTTTTTTTTTTTAAATCGAGGCAAGAGTCAAAAAATTATTTCTTTTTCTTCTTCTTCTTTTTACAAAGGTCTTTAGGTCTGACCAAGGTAATTCCCCAAACATTGTCTGAACTGATGGTACCACCCAGCAAGGCTGCGTTCAAATCAGAGACAGGTTTCTTACCCTTGGGAGCTGAACTTTCTGGTAAAGTACTATTATTAGAAGAAGAAGAAGTCAAAAAAGCACATCCTGCAGTCAAAACATCGGGCTGGGACTCTTGTGCAGAGTTTACAGTATTTGGTGGACTCTCAGCAGACAAGACGGGTGACTTAGAGGAACCTGAACCAATTTCTTTGGAACCGTATCTTTTAACAATTGCATCACAGAATGCTAGGGGATCCTGAAGAATGGGATCTTCAGCTTTAATTAGGCTGGTTGCCCACTCAGAAGGATCTCCTCTAAAAGAATAAATCAGATAGAGCCCAAGGTTTTCTGAAGTGATGCCCAGAAATGGTCTAGACAACATAATAGTGTAATAGTGTTTGAAAAGCGCCAGAAATTGGGCGAAGTCCCCATCAAAGGTTATGGATGTTGAGATATCAGAGTCAGGATCTGTTTCCTTCTCATCTGACTGACTGGAGTGCTTTGCTAGGACCTGGTCACTATTGACCTTACTCGAGGCTGAGACTCTCTGAACCCCACCCGGGGCTGAGATTTTCTGAACCCCACCCGGGGCAGTGACTTTCTGAACCCCACCCGGGGCAGTGACTTTCTGAACCCCACCCGGGGCAGTGACTTTCTGAACCCCACCCGGGGCAGTGACTTTCTGAACCCCACCCGGGGCAGTGACTTTCTGAACCCCACCCGGGGCAGTGGCCTCCGGGGACCCCACCCGGGGCAGTGGCCTCCGGGGACCCCGCTGGGGCAGTGGCCTCCGGGGACCCCGCTGGGGCAGTGGCCTCCGGGGACCCCGCTGGGGCAGTGGCCTCCGGGGACCCCGCTGGGGCAGTGGCCTCCGGGGACCCCGCTGGAGCAGTGGCCTCCGGGAACCCCGCTGGGACAGTGGCCTCCGAGAACCCCGCTGGGACAGTGGCGTCCGAGAACCCCGCTGGGGCAGTGGCCTCCGAGAACCCCGCTGGGGCAGTGGCCTCCGAGAACCCCGCTGGGGCCAGCACCTCGGATTCTTTTACTGGGACCGGGCCGTTGGCCTCCCTGACTGGGATCGGGCCATCGGCCTCCCTCTCTGAGTCGATAATTATCGAAAGTTCTCCCGGGACTATGACTTCCGGGACTTTTGCTGAAGCAATAACGTTCAGATCCTCCACTAATGCTATGCTTCTTAAGTTCTTTCCTGGGGAAGCGACTTCTAGACCCTTCTTTGGGGCTGCGTCTCTCGAGACCCCACTTGGGGATATTACTTCAAAGATCCCTTCTGGGGTTTTGCTTCTCGAGTTCCCCTCAAGAACTATGGTTTTAGAGACCCTTTCTAGGGTTGCACTTTTCAAGTCCCTACCTGGGGTAACAGCTTCTGAGACCCCTTCCGATATGGACACCTGAACTATAATATTTGATGTCCCTCTATAAGCTAGGGCATCGGGTACCGCTCCAGTACTCTGGGCATCGGGTACCGCTCCAGCACTCTGGGCATCGGGTACCGCTCCAGCACTCTGGGCATCGGGTACCGCTCCAGCACTCTGGGCTACGGGCACCGCTCCAGGACCCTGGGCTACGGGCACCACTCCAGGACCCTGGGCTACGGGCACCACTCCAGGACCCTGGGCTACGGGCACCACTCCAGGACCCTGGGCTACGGGCACCACTCCAGGACCCTGGGCTACGGGCACCACTCCAGGACCCTGGGCTACGGGCACCACTCCAGGACCCTGGGCATCGGGCACCACTCCAGGACCCTGGGCATCGGGCACCACTCCAGGACCCTGGGCATCGGGCACCACTCCAGGACCCTGGGCATCGGGCACCACTCCAGGAACCTGGGCATCGGGCACCACTCCAGGAACCTGGGCATCGGGCACCACTCCAGGAACCTGGGCATCGGGCACCACTCCAGGAACCTGGGCATCAGGCACCACTCCAGGAACCTGGGCATCAGGCACCATTCCAGGAACCTGGGCATCAGGCATCACTCCAGGGACTTGCAACTCCGCTTCCACAGGAACCTCAAGAGAGGAGAGAAACATTCTCTTTTGATTCCTGAATCTATAATGGGGCTCCCTTGCCCAAGGACCCCAATTATAGGACAGAGAGCTTTTTTGTGTGGGTTGTGTGACAAGTGCCTCTGCCACAGTAGAGACAGGAGTAGGTCTTGTATCATGACTCAACTTGGCCAGAGGGCAAGACTTGTCACCACACTTTGGCTTGCGCAACTCACAGGTCTGCAGATAATGGCCTAAACCCCCACAATATAGGCATAAGTTTAAGTTTCTGCGACGCAGACGCTCCTCTTCTGAGAGCCTGGGCCGCAGAAAACTTTTAAACCTTTTCTCTTCAATTAGACCAGAGGATTCTCTTGTCACCATACTGTGAGCAAGAGTCTCTTTAGAGATAGATGTACTCTCAACGACTTCTGGCAAAATGAGCAAGATTTTAGTCAGAAGGTTTTGCAGTTGCTTTAGGGATTGCTGCAAAACTTCTAGTCGCTCTGGTCTCAAAGCACTGAATACAGAGTTCAGAGCTGCGAGAGATGCCTGCAGGGCTTGCATAGTAGACATAGGAGGATTTAAAACTAGACGAGGCAAGACAAGGCAAGGCAAGACAAGGCAAGACAAGGCAAGGCAAGGCAAGACTAAATTTTGCTAAACGAAACAAGACTTTTTTTTTTTTTTAAACACCGGACTGGATTCTAAACACCGGACTGGATTCTAAACACCGGACTGGATTCTAAACACCGGACTGGATTCTAAACACCGGACAGGGCCAAAAAAGAAAAAAGAGTTTTATTTCTTTTTTGTGGTATGGCTGGTGATAATGTTAGGTTCCTGGTGCTCAGAACAAGGGAGATGTTATGAAGCGAGTCCAGAGCACCAGGACGTAATGCTGGGAAAGGGGAATGGAAAGGGAATAGCCCCTGGCGCCCTAACTCCGTTGTCTCGCCCGTGTGGTCAGAAATCCCCTGCGAGACTATGGTTGCTTGAGCCCATGGCAGCCGCGTTTGAAGGGCGGATTATGTCTGCCCAACTTCGATGCCCCCTCAGGTCTTAATGGGAGACAAAGGGAAATCCGAGACAGGGTGATAACAAGGGGCCCTCTGACTAAACAACCAGGCCAGGGGCTACAAGCTAACTGACTAAACCTGAGGTATGTGCGGTAACCCGCCAGGGAAAAGGACAACCAAAATCCACTAGTCCGTACTCCTACCCAGCACCGCTGGATACCAGAGTGGATCTGTGGGAGCGGAATCCTCCGCAAAAGCTCCGGAACACAAATAATAAAAGATAAATAATTAAGCGGCCCAAGCCGCAACACACGGCTACGCCGTGACTCACGAACACCACTGGATGTTCAAAGGTGCTCAGTCAGGACTCCAGGAACAGATGACGACTTCCGAGTACAGGACAACTGAGAACAGGAACGACCGGATACAGCAGGACTGGAAACACTTTCAGCAAACAGATTCAGCATTCAGGAAGCTCAGGAACTAGCAGGAACCAAGCTCAGAACTCAAGCAGACTGAAAACCCAGAAATATCACCAGCATCTGCGAACTGCAATCAGCCAGCATATAACAGAGAGGCCTAATTAATAATCCAGTGCAGCTGGCCTATTGCAGGACTCCAAGCTGACAAGATGCAATTAGCAGCCAGATGAGGCTGAACACATGGGAACAAGCTGCAATTGCACAGACTCACCAGCGGCAGCAGACAAGAGTAATCTAAAACAGAGCAATGGGAAATCCTGGCATGCAAGACAACTAAATAAACATAAAATAGAAATGAACCACTACCTGTGGTTCATAACAGTATCCCCTCCTTAAGGGTGAGCTCCGAGCACCCCATGACACCCACGGGGAACATAAACAGAAGTATAACAAAAAATACATAACAAAAATGCAAAACAGGAATGAGCCACAGCCGTGGCTCATAACATTACCCCCCCCTTGAGGAGGGGTCAAAAGACCCCAAAATTCAGACTATCCAGAACAAGGGATACAAAAAAAAAAAAAAACCTGACACACTGGTCTAACAAACAAGAAAACAAAAACAAGCTGTAGCAACAACTTGTAACAGTGCCCTCCCCCTAACGGTGGCCACAGGACACAAGACAAGGAAAAAAAAAAATCTCTTTTTTTTTTTTTTTTAAATCGAGGCAAGAGTCAAAAAATTATTTCTTTTTCTTCTTCTTCTTTTTACAAAGGTCTTTAGGTCTGACCAAGGTAATTCCCCAAACATTGTCTGAACTGATGGTACCACCCAGCAAGGCTGCGTTCAAATCAGAGACAGGTTTCTTACCCTTGGGAGCTGAACTTTCTGGTAAAGTACTATTATTAGAAGAAGAAGAAGTCAAAAAAGCACATCCTGCAGTCAAAACATCGGGCTGGGACTCTTGTGCAGAGTTTACAGTATTTGGTGGACTCTCAGCAGACAAGACGGGTGACTTAGAGGAACCTGAACCAATTTCTTTGGAACCGTATCTTTTAACAATTGCATCACAGAATGCTAGGGGATCCTGAAGAATGGGATCTTCAGCTTTAATTAGGCTGGTTGCCGACTCAGAAGGCTCTCCTCTAAAAGAATAAATCAGATAGAGCCCAAGGTTTTCTGAAGTGATGCCCAGAAATGGTCTAGACAACATAATAGTGTAATAGTGTTTGAAAAGCGCCAGAAATTGGGCGAAGTCCCCATCAAAGGTTATGGATGTTGAGATATCAGAGTCAGGATCTGTTTCCTTCTCATCTGACTGACTGGAGTGCTTTGCTAGGACCTGGTCACTATTGACCTTACTCGAGGCTGAGACTCTCTGAACCCCACCCGGGGCTGAGATTTTCTGAACCCCACCCGGGGCAGTGACTTTCTGAACCCCACCCGGGGCAGTGACTTTCTGAACCCCACCCGGGGCAGTGACTTTCTGAACCCCACCCGGGGCAGTGGCCTCCGGGGACCCCGCTGGGGCAGTGGCCTCCGGGGACCCCGCTGGGGCAGTGGCCTCCGGGGACCCCGCTGGGGCAGTGGCCTCCGGGGACCCCGCTGGGACAGTGGCCTCCGGGGACCCCGCTGGGACAGTGGCCTCCGGGAACCCCGCTGGGACAGTGGCCTCCGGGAACCCCGCTGGGACAGTGGCCTCCGAGAACCCCGCTGGGACAGTGGCCTCCGAGAACCCCGCTGGGGCAGTGGCCTCCGAGAACCCCGCTGGGGCCAGCACCTCGGATTCTTTTACTGGGACCGGGCCGTTGGCCTCCCTGACTGGGATCGGGCCATCGGCCTCCCTCTCTGAGTCGATAATTATCGAAAGTTCTCCCGGGACTATGACTTCCGGGACTTTTGCTGAAGCAATAACGTTCAGATCCTCCACTAATGCTATGCTTCTTAAGTTCTTTCCTGGGGAAGCGACTTCTAGACCCTTCTTTGGGGCTGCGTCTCTCGAGACCCCACTTGGGGATATTACTTCAAAGATCCCTTCTGGGGTTTTGCTTCTCGAGTTCCCCTCAAGAACTATGGTTTTAGAGACCCTTTCTAGGGTTGCACTTTTCAAGTCCCTACCTGGGGTAACAGCTTCTGAGACCCCTTCCGATATGGACACCTGAACTATAATATTTGATGTCCCTCTATAAGCTAGGGCATCGGGTACCGCTCCAGCACTCTGGGCATCGGGTACCGCTCCAGCACTCTGGGCATCGGGTACCGCTCCAGCACTCTGGGCATCGGGTACCGCTCCAGCACTCTGGGCATCGGGTACCGCTCCAGCACTCTGGGCTACGGGCACCGCTCCAGGACCCTGGGCTACGGGCACCGCTCCAGGACCCTGGGCTACGGGCACCGCTCCAGGACCCTGGGCTACGGGCACCGCTCCAGGACCCTGGGCTACGGGCACCGCTCCAGGACCCTGGGCTACGGGCACCACTCCAGGACCCTGGGCTACGGGCACCACTCCAGGACCCTGGGCTACGGGCACCACTCCAGGACCCTGGGCTACGGGCACCACTCCAGGACCCTGGGCTACGGGCACCACTCCAGGACCCTGGGCTACGGGCACCACTCCAGGACCCTGGGCATCGGGCACCACTCCAGGAACCTGGGCATCGGGCACCACTCCAGGAACCTGGGCATCGGGCACCACTCCAGGAACCTGGGCATCAGGCACCACTCCAGGAACCTGGGCATCAGGCACCATTCCAGGAACCTGGGCATCAGGCATCACTCCAGGGACTTGCAACTCCGCTTCCACAGGAACCTCAAGAGAGGAGAGAAACATTCTCTTTTGATTCCTGAATCTATAATGGGGCTCCCTTGCCCAAGGACCCCAATTATAGGACAGAGAGCTTTTTTGTGTGGGTTGTGTGACAAGTGCCTCTGCCACAGTAGAGACAGGAGTAGGTCTTGTATCATGACTCAACTTGGCCAGAGGGCAAGACTTGTCACCACACTTTGGCTTGCGCAACTCACAGGTCTGCAGATAATGGCCTAAACCCCCACAATATAGGCATAAGTTTAAGTTTCTGCGACGCAGACGCTCCTCTTCTGAGAGCCTGGGCCGCAGAAAACTTTTAAACCTTTTCTCTTCAATTAGACCAGAGGATTCTCTTGTCACCATACTGTGAGCAAGAGTCTCTTTAGAGATAGATGTACTCTCAACGACTTCTGGCAAAATGAGCAAGATTTTAGTCAGAAGGTTTTGCAGTTGCTTTAGGGATTGCTGCAAAACTTCTAGTCGCTCTGGTCTCAAAGCACTGAATACAGAGTTCAGAGCTGCGAGAGATGCCTGCAGGGCTTGCATAGTAGACATAGGAGGATTTAAAACTAGACGAGACAAGACAAGGCAAGACAAGGCAAGGCAAGACAAGGCAAGGCAAGACAAGGCAAGGCAAGACAAGGCAAGGCAAGACAAGGCAAGGCAAGGCAAGACAAGGCAAGACAAGGCAAGGCAAGGCAAGACTAAATTTTGCTAAACGAAACAAGACTTTTTTTTTTTTTTTTTTTTTTAAACACCGGACTGGATTCTAAACACCGGACTGGATTCTAAACACCGGACTGGATTCTAAACACCGGACTGGATTCTAAACACCGGACAGGGCCAAAAAAGAAAAAAGAGTTTTATTTCTTTTTTGTGGTATGGCTGGTGATAATGTTAGGTTCCTGGTGCTCAGAACAAGGGAGATGTTATGAAGCGAGTCCAGAGCACCAGGACGTAATGCTGGGAAAGGGGAATGGAAAGGGAATAGCCCCTGGCGCCCTAACTCCGTTGTCTCGCCCGTGTGGTCAGAAATCCCCTGCGAGACTATGGTTGCTTGAGCCCATGGCAGCCGCGTTTGAAGGGCGGATTATGTCTGCCCAACTCCGATGCCCCCTCAGGTCTTAATGGGAGACAAAGGGAAATCCGAGACAGGGTGATAACAAGGGGCCCTCTGACTAAACAACCAGGCCAGGGGCTACAAGCTAACTGACTAAACCTGAGGTATGTGCGGTAACCCGCCAGGGAAAAGGACAACCAAAATCCACTAGTCCGTACTCCTACCCAGCACCGCTGGATACCAGAGTGGATCTGTGGGAGCGGAATCCTCCGCAAAAGCTCCGGAACACAAATAATAAAAGATAAATAATTAAGCGGCCCAAGCCGCAACACACGGCTACGCCGTGACTCACGAACACCACTGGATGTTCAAAGGTGCTCAGTCAGGACTCCAGGAACAGATGACGACTTCCGAGTACAGGACAACTGAGAACAGGAACGACCGGATACAGCAGGACTGGAAACACTTTCAGCAAACAGATTCAGCATTCAGGAAGCTCAGGAACTAGCAGGAACCAAGCTCAGAACTCAAGCAGACTGAAAACCCAGAAATATCACCAGCATCTGCGAACTGCAATCAGCCAGCATATAACAGAGAGGCCTAATTAATAATCCAGTGCAGCTGGCCTATTGCAGGACTCCAAGCTGACAAGATGCAATTAGCAGCCAGATGAGGCTGAACACATGGGAACAAGCTGCAATTGCACAGACTCACCAGCGGCAGCAGACAAGAGTAATCTAAAACAGAGCAATGGGAAATCCTGGCATGCAAGACAACTAAATAAACATAAAATAGAAATGAACCACTACCTGTAGTTCATAACACAATGGGCCAAATGTAATAGAGTGAGAGTTTCAAATAGAGAGAGATTTGGTAAAGTTTTGCCTTTTTTTTTTTTTTTTTTAAAGTGGCAATCATTTGCACAGTAAGATCAACCTGGTTTTGCAGTGTAAATGATTACCACTTAAAAAAAACAAAAAAAAAAACCTTAACAAATCTCTCACTTTCTGAAACTCTCACTCTATTACATTTGGCCCAATGTGCAAGAAATGTAACATAACGTGATTTTTTGCATGGCACATGCAAGGATATCCTTAAGCTGGGTACACACTAAGCAATATATTGCAAGCCTGGGGGTGGGTGTGTACCTCTGATGTGTCTGTGAATCATTCAGAGACATATCATTTGGGCCCTTCAGCAAAGCGGATGGCCGATATATCAACACATATCGGCGCATCAGACTGTGTGTACGGGCGACTTGCTGCAGGGACAATTAAATACCTGCCCAGTTGTGACGTCAGTTATGACAAATCCGGTGGATTGGTAAATATATATAACGAACAAGGGAGCGGCACTCCAAGTTTAATGAATCAGCGATAAGGCAAGTTCTGTTTCAATAATGTTTCAGTATATTTGCTGTCGTCAAGTTAAAGAAAAAAATTATCTGGGGCTAGGACAGCCCATTTGCCCAGTGGCTCTATTGGATGACAGACGCATACAAACTGCGTGTCCCATCACCAAGGCAACTAACAACAACTGCAATGCAATACAGAACAATTAAAGAACTAAACATGCTTCTTTATAAACGTATGCTCCTGTGTCAAGGATAAAACACACACAGACAATAGAGATATTGCAGAGACCACCTAATATAAAATACTTGAAAAAAAGTGCTGTCCCACCACGACAATGCACCAGCACACTCGCCCCACGTCACCACAGCGAAATTGGCTAAGAATTGCTGCCGCATCTGCCGTATTCTCCAGATTTGGCCCCCTGCGACTTCTTCCTGTTTCTAGACATGAAAAAAAAAATGGCTCGGCAGAAAGAGATTTGCATCAAACGAGGAGGTCATCGCCGTAACTGAAGCCTATTTCGCAGAGTTTGACAAATCCTATTTTTTGGAGGGCTTGAAAAAGTTGGAATATCGTTGGGCCAAGTGTATCGAGCTAAAAGGGGACTATGTTGAAAGATAAATCTTATTTTTCCCAATAAAAATAGTTTTTCTTGCCTAATACGGATACTTATCAATCACCCCTCGTATGATACGGTATCTAATTATATTTGATAAAGGTTTTAGCGCAGTGTACAAATATAAATGTATATAAAAAAATATTACAACTAAATTCTGTGGCCATGCAGACCTTCATATATTGGTAAAACAGTCAGAAAATATATGGAACGAATGACAGACCAGTGTTCCGCTATACGCAATGTATTAATTTCAGGTACAAGTGAACACCCAGCTCGCCACTTTGTGGAAAGGAAACCTTCTGTAGCTAGCATGTGGTATAGAATGTTTGACCGCAATCCAGCCTCATTAAGAGGGGGTAATCGGACTCGCAAACTATTGCAGTGTGAAATACGATGGATTGCCCCGTTAGGAGTGATTCACCCTGGAGGACTTAATGAGAATATTTCATATGCATGCCTTATGTGAGATTATGTATCTGGGATATATTACAGATGTTTTGCATTACTAGTCTTCCTATGTACTTTGTTTAGTTGTGATATTTTTTTGCATAGATTTTTTACATACATTTATATTTGTACACTGTGAAAGAAAAATTTATACACAAATCTACAGCGCTCAAAAGGAAAAAATATATTGATACACCTTTTAAGTGAAAAGATAATAGGTTGATAATCACCCTAATGATTTTCTCAAAGGAGCACAAACTTGTAATTTCTATTCCACTTTTTCTTTAGTTACACTGTGCTAAAACCTTTATTAAGTATAATTGTGATCCGCATCATATATTGTATATTGGCTGGTCTTAGCAATGTCAGATTGCCTAGAAATTAGCTGAACATCGCTCCATGTGTACCCCCCTTTAGGTGCCTTGGTGATGGGTCACGCAGTTTGGATGTGCAGTGATGTTATCCAATAGAGCTGCTAGACGGGTGAGTGGTCCCAGCCCCGGAGAACGGCATTCATGTGGTGAAGCATCGTATATAAGGTATATTTTATTGTTATTATTTTATTAACCTGACGACAACAAATATACTGAATACAGAACTTACCTTATCGCTGATTTATGAAGCTTTTTGTGCTGCACCCTTCTTTGTTATGTGCTACTATGTGAAGGCACCAGCGCAGTTTCTTTCTATATTGGGAGTGCCAGACCCTGGACTGCTATATACAGAATGTACAGTCTAGGACAGGCTTTTTCAACCAGTGTGCCGTGGCACACTAGTGTGCCGCGACCAGTTGCAAGGTGTGCCGCGGAGCCAGAGCAGCTTCCCGCACCTTCAAAGTGAACTGTTGGCCCGGGCTCTTCTTAGAGGATCAGTCGTGCTCCGGCCATGACCTATGCCTTGAAAACGATGCGATATCATAGGTCACAGCCGCCACGTCTCACCACCCAGCCAGCCCACCTGCCTGCATACACATCTTCCAGTTCCCGCCTGCATACACAGCTTTCCTTGCCCACCCACATCCACACCTGCCCGGTATTCGCAGAACTCCACTATGAACAGCCCCCACCACTGAGGGAGAGGGAAGAGGACAGCTGATAATATTTTATTTTATTTCTCCTGTGGGGAACAATAGGATTTCAATAGGATTTATGTGGGGAGAATAAGAATTTATGGATTTATGGAGGGAACAATGTGAATAATTCATGTGGGGAGCAATAGGATTTATGTGGGGAGAAATGTGATTGATTTATGTGTGGAGCAATAGGACTTATGAGGAGAGCAATGAGATTGTTTTTTCTGTGTAGGCCAATGTATGTGTGGATTTGTATTTTTTTTTTACTGTGAGGGCCAATGTGTGTGTTTTGTTTTTTCTGTGGGGAACGGATGGTGTGCCTTGGCAATTTTAAAATATTGTTCGGTGTGCCGCGAGTAAAAAAAGGTTGAAAATCACTGGTCTAGGATATAAGGATATCCATGACCGAGAGCAGACTTTAAACGAGGCACTATTTATTCACCTGTGCTCAAGCATGGATATCCTTAAAACCTGAACAGTTATGGTGCTTGAGGACAGAGGGCCTAACTCAGACCTGATCGCAGCAGCAAATTGTTAGCTAATGGTCAAAACCATGTGCACTGCAGGGGGGGCAGATGTTACATGTTAGAGAGTTAGATTTGGGTGGGGTGTGTTCAAACTGGAATCTAAATTGCAGTGTAAAAATAATAGTATTTACCCTGCACAGAAACAATATAACCTTCCCAAATCTAACTCTCTCTGCACATGTTATATCTGCCCCCCCCCCCCCCTTTTGCATCATTGTAACCATCAAACACAACACTTATACATTAAACAAAGCCACAGAAAAGTCATCTGCTACAGCAGACAAACATCTAAGTAAAATTAGAATTAGTTTTGGGCCTACTGCAATCAGAAACATTTGCATTTCATAGTTTATGCAAACATCGTTCATGTTCCCACCACAAGGTATAACTGCAGTAATGAGACAGTTAAAAGCTTCAGTGTACCCGACAAGAGCACTTAGAAAATGCCTGACTTGCCTTACATTTACTGGAATGCAGACTTCAGGATAGCATTGATCTCAAAGCCCAAATCCTTTGTCTCTACATCACACTGGACTCCATACAATTATTGAAGCAGCTTTCTCTGGTCCTTAAATTATTAATTATATAATTTAACATTAAATATTTAATTTCTCTTTAGTTTTAATTTCTCTTAAAAATATATTTTCTGAAATGTGTACATAATTAAACTCGGTAAAATTCAGTAAAAATCCCCTACAAATAGTAAAGGAGTAACATGGCAAAGCCACCCACACAGTGCTCCTAGTTTAGATTGCCGATTAATTCCCCATAAAGAGGTAAGGCTTCATAATTGTGGGGGGGTGATATGCAAATGCATTTGCAGCTGCCGTGGGAAAATATACTATGGTCGCAGCTGCCTGGATTGGTAGTGAGACGCCCACTGGCAGCTATGCTAATCCCAGCGGCTGCATACAGAGACTCAGCAGTTGCGCAGTGTGGCTGCAGGAAGAACTGAGATATTGCAGTTGCATACGGGATCAGGCATGCCCCCAAACTGATCAGGACATGACTGCATTTTTGTCACCAGTACCAGTTACCCCCCAAACGGTCCCTTACTGTCAGTCACTGTCACGGTTTTTGTGCACAAGATTACCTGGGTCAGGTGATGACAGACGTCCAGCGTCAAAGGCTTGGAGCTGGACTGGAGAAGGCTGAATATAGCTCTTTCACATGGGATTTTGGTAGCAGTGAGAACTGCCTTTGATACGTATTCAAGGTTATGAACCAGGCAGTGGTAATGTACTGGACTGGTTACTGGCTGAAGAAGGCTGGGCCAGACTGACTACCGGCTGAGGGATACCGCTGGACCAGACTGGCTACCGGCTGAAGAGATGCTGCTGGACCAGACTGGCTACCGGCTGAGGAATACAGCTGGACCAGACTGGCTACTGGCTGAAGAGATGCTGCTGGACCGGACTGGCTACTGGCTGGGGATTACAGCTGGACTGGCTACTGGCTGAAGAGATGCTGCTGGACCGGACTGGCTACTGGCTGTGGAATACAGCTGGACTGGACTGGCTACTGGCTGAAGAGATGCTGCTGGACCGGACTGGCTACTGGCTGTGGAATACAGCTGGACTGGCTACTGGCTGAAGAGATGCTGCTGGACCAGACTGGCTACTGGCTGTGGAATACAGCTGGACTGGCTACTGGCTGAAGAGATGCTGCTGGACTGGACTGGCTACTGGCTGTGGAATACAGCTGGACTGAACTGGCTACTGGCTGAAGAGATGCTGCTGGACTGGACTGGCTACCATCTGAGGAATACAGCTGGACCGGACTGGCTACTAGCTGAAGCATAAGCTGGACCAGACTGGTTACCGGTGAAGGGTTAAAGCTGGACCTGGTATAGCTGCACAGGAGACAAGATGCAGGTTCACTTGTCACTCACATAATGTAACAAGTTGCATAGGCCCCTTACTGTTCCTGGAGACCTGCTTTATACCCTTAGGCAGACTGCCATTGGTGGAAGGAGTCAGCTGGGAGTAACCAGCACTCAGGAAAACATGGCTGCTGGAACCTTGTGTGAACACAATGAAGAGGGTATAACTGCAGTGAGGAGAGAGTTAACAGCTTCAGTGTACCTGAAGCTGAACACCAGACCCTGCTGATTACTCACACAAGGGAAACTTACAATTGTGAGTTAATCAGGAGACAGTAACACAGACACATGCTGCAGCTTGGAAATTGAAGTCTCCATGGAGCTTGCAAGACTGAGAGAAATCCTGAAATTCATGCAGAAGAGAAGATAAGGTACAAGGAACACTTAGTAAATACATGAAATAGTGCAAAATCCTGACAGTCACTTTGTGATTATATAGTCCCTGCAATCGCCATTGCAGCACATGCGCAGTGTGACTTAGACACATGCGCAGTGGGAAATAATCGCCCCGCTGCGTACTAAATAGACGTGAACATCTCTGAATCAGGTCCACAGTCATACATTGCAGGGACATCTGTCTTCTTCCCCGATGTTTCAGGTTTAACACTTTTAAATGTCCCGAGATATCTACAATAAAGGTCACATTTCGAAACCAGACAATATCATCAAGCTCGTTACTTCACTCTCTTTTTGTAAAAATAAAAAAAATCTGATTTCTAAACACAATAGCCAGAACCACTTTAAAACATTGACAAGAAATCCAGCAAACCTCCGACTAGTACATTTTGCCTTTCCCACTCACTCTTCATTTAAGAGCAAAGGAAAACACTGCCATTTATTCCTGTGAACATATGACATTTACAGCATTCTACACAATTTCATTACATTACCTAGCTATTTTATCATTTTTGAACAAAGCATTTACTGATGTGTAATACACTGAACATAAAGAAATGTCAGGGGTGTATCAATTTGCTTATTCAGCTGCTTATTAACAAAACCACGATGCTTTACTTGTCATGGCAGGAGTCCCCATTTGTAGCCACACATGCTAATTTTAATAATGGAAGATCATGCTTTTCCAGGAGACCATCTGCTTTCTTGAAACAGCCTCACCTGTTGTTGTATCATGAAAAAGGAAAAAGATCAAGCAAGACTGATTATGAATCCTGATGCAGGAGTAGCAATGAACCCTGGCACAAGAGTGATGATGACCCCTGAGACAGAAGTGGTGATGAACCCAGGTGCAAAAGTGACAATGATTCCTGGCGCAGGAGTTGCGATGGCCCCTGATGTAGGAGTGACCATAAACACAGGTGCAGGAATGGCGATGGCCCCTGATGCAGGAGTGACCATAAACACAGGTGCAGGAGTGGTGATGGCCCCTGATGCAGGAGTGGCGATGAACCATGATGCAAGAATGACGATAAACACAGGTACAGGAGTGGCGATGAGCCTTGATACAGGAGTGTCCATAAACACAGGTGCAGGAGTGGCGATGAGCCTTGATGCAGGAGTGACCAAAAACACAAGTGCAGGAGTGGCAGAGAGACCCCTGATGCAGGAGTGGCAGAGACCCCTGATGCAGGAGTGTTCATAAACACAGGTGCAGGAGTGGCGATGGCCCCTGATGCAGGAGTGTTCATACACACAGGTGCAGGAATGGCGATGGCCCCTGATGCAGGAGTGACCATAAACACAGGTGCAGGAGTGGCGATGGCCCCTGATGCAGGAGTGACCATAAACACAGGTGCAGGAGTGGCGATGGCCCCTGATGCAGGAGTGACCATAAACACAGGTGCAGGAGTGGCGATGGCCCCTGATGCAGGAGTGACCATAAACACAGGTGCAGGAGTGGCGATGGCCCCTGATGCAGGAGTGACCATAAACACAGGTGCAGGAGTGGCGATGGCCCCTGATGCAGGAGTGACCATTGTCAAAGTCAGAAAAATATCTCTATGCACACTACCATATTTGCACCTCACACAGGTCCGTGCTGCGCATGCGTACGCTCTCCCGTACGTGCGCATACCCACAGTCGCGGGCACCCGCAGGCGCATGGTATGCGTATTTACGGTAGAGTTTATGCGATCGTAGCGTGCGACTCAATCATTACATATTTTCACTAATAATGTATTTTGTAGATCATGGTCCCTTTGATAGATTCTGAAAGTTTGGTTAATATAGAATGTTTATGAACAGAGGAATCCCTCTTTGTTTGATACGAAGGGTCAGACAGGAGTAATACAGTGGTGTTTAGTATCCATCGGAAGAATATTTAATTAGAAATATTCCGGTGTTGGTTTGAAGCAGATCAATCGCTCGTGCGAATAGTTATGGACATAAGAAGTTTATGAACATTTACTTTATTTGCACTTTATTACCCATGCGGCGGGAAACCCAGTTTCCCTCCCACCTGAGCAGTTGGAAATAGTCACAGCCCACCTGTATGAATCAACCTATGACCTTTTGTTATAATGCGAAGCCGAAATCCTGTGTCCAATGAACAATGAGATTGTAGGGACCATTGAATTGTATTGTGTGTGGGGCATAAATAGGCAGGCCGACCGTATCCAGTTCACTCTCTTCAACGGTTCTCATTGCTGATAATCGGGAGCTGGATATCGAGGCGTATGCGATCGTTTCCCTTTGTGCGTAAGTTTTCTCCGTAATCATATTGTCTTACTGTGAGCCATCTCTCTCTCTCTCTCTCTACTCTATCTCTCTCTTATTTTCCCTTTATTGTATTGTATTGTATTTCCTGTGTAGTTTATCTGGTTAGTTGGTTTATGTTATATTGTAGTGTATCATTTGTACTGTGATTCCTTTTGCAAGTATAATAGTTAAAATACATATAATAGGTTTTGGACCCTAAGCCCAGGTATCTGTGTATTCTTTATAGGGTTAAGTATTCTCTGAGCGTCGGTGACGCTCAAGCAGCTTTGTAGTTAATCAGGTTACACCAGGTTGCACTTACACTCTGTCTCCACACTAAGGTATACTGTGTATCTCATTGTTAAAGGTATAGATATAAAGGTTTTAACGTTGTAAGCGTCTGCACCGCTGGTGATCTCCTCGTGGTCCCGAGCGTACGCTACGCTATAGCGAATCATCACGTTAGCCGGCAGCCAATAGCGTGCCTGCCTGTGATCACTGGGCCGTAAGCGAACGTGACGCTTGAGCGTCTCGACTACGGTTGAGCGATCGCTACACAACTTGCGTACCCTTACGGTACTTCTTACGTAGATAGCGTATAGTGTTCTTAGACCTCTTAAAGTGTTTTATATACGATAAATATTTAGCTTTATCAATTGGCGGCTCGCCCGTCCTTCACATATCTGCACTAGGTAGATCAGCAGACATTATCCCTCAGCAAAGGGCGGGAGGTTGTATCCCTCGTAGTGCTGACAGGATAAGCGTCTGCTTCGCTTAAGTAAAGAGTGCTGAAGGAATCCGGGAACCGGAGGTAAGAACAAAACGCTAGTGCCTTTTAAAACTTTATTTTTCTGTCTTGCGTACACACGCACGCGCACATATATATATCTGCATTTCTTTTTCTTTTTCATTTTCGTATATCACTCTCCTGTCTGCCAGTTTTATAGTTGATAGAAGTGCTAAAAAAGATTTGCCGTTATTTCATAGTTTAAGAGTAAAGGTAATATAGTTAAAAGATAGACAAACACACAGTTTTGCCTGGGAGATAAGGCGAAGTCAGTGTGTTGTGTGGTAGATGATCAAGGATCATCTACATTGATAAAAGTATAAATTGTGTTACGGTGGATCTTTGCTTTGCGTATACGTGTCTCTAACAAAGACTTGCGTACGCAATCCAAAGGCCGACGCACGCAGCGTACGTTACGCCCACGTAGCTCAAGTCACGATAAGTTGATTTTTAACGCAAAGCGATAAATAACGCAAAGCGAGAAATAACGCAAGTCTATTTTTGGGTGTCCGAAATTTAATTAACAGATCCTGCTCCTAATTGGTAACACACCTGATCTAAAGAAAAATTTCTGCGCAGAAATAGAAATAGAAACAAAAGTGTACATGTGATGAGTGAGTGTTTTTACAATTTTTAAAGGTTGAACCACAAGAAAAGTCGAGTACTCGTGAGGTACATGCGTGTAAGTGACGTGCACGGTGGCTAGGGAGGCATCTCTGGTTAAATATACAATTTTGAGCATTAGAGTATAGCAGACCAGGAGGTCATACTGTAACAAGACCAGGAGGTCGTACTGTAACAAGACCAGGAGGTCATAGCAGACCAGGAGGTCCAGGTACAGCCGACAAGGAAGTCCGCTATACAGTTCACAGGCACAACACCGAAAAGGGTTGGTGCAACACCCATATAGGCCATATAAGCTCTGGCTGAAGGAATTCGCAGTCGTAAGTTTCGATTCCATTGGTCTTTCCGTACATAAGCTTAGTTGTTTGTGTACTGAACGACTGGACCGCACGTAAGTGTGTGCAGTAGTTAGTAATCTGACCTAATACCATTAGAGTAAAGGGGTCACAAACGCTATTTGTACACTCTAACGTGATTTGTGTAATTTTTTTATTTTAAGGGAAGTTCGCTGCTCACTCAGGAACTATCCAGCAACCAATAGTTACTGGAAAGAGTAAGTGTTCTTCGGATAACCCTCGCAGGTTCCAGTAAATAGAGGTTCAGGTCGCAGGGGCCCTAGGTCGAGTACGCCAGCACCATATCGGTGTGATCAGGTCGTATTGGTCGGCGTGGGCGAGTGAGTGGGGTACTCGGTAAACCGCCACCGTCAGCCTATTGTTAACATTTGGTTTTGCGTAAAGGGTTGGCTAAATAAAGCAACACTTTCGAACTATGGGGGCCACTTGTTCAGGTAGGGGGCGATCAACCTCGGTTCGGGTTGATTCAGTGGTCCGACCAATTGGGTCGGCCAGGTATATAATGTGTGAGAAATATGGAAGTCACACAGAAACTTTATGTGATGAATGGGAGAGAATGACTGTACATGACGGGGAGAAATTCCCAAGAGTAGGGAGCTTCAGATCAGAAGTGTTACAAAATTTAAGGAGGAGGATATGTCTCCTAAAATCAACAAAGAGACGAATCCAGCATTATGATTATTTACAGTTGTGGCAACAGGAGGGTGAGATACAGAGAGGTTTGGCTCAGGCGGCGGGATCTGGCTCTAACAGAAAACTGATTGCCACGGCCCCACCGCCACCATATATATCAGGAGAGAAGTTGATTGCGGAGAAAGACGCACTAAGGTGTAACACAAAATCACTTAGTAACTGTGTAAATGTTAATGATAATGTTAACCCATTAACCCATGCAAGTATTAACCCGTGCAAGTTGTACCCTGTTTTGAACTTTCCTCAGGAGTGTGATCAAGAGGACGAATCGGCAACGATTTCAGCGCTCTCTCTAGCAGCCACCATAGCAGAGACCACAGTAGGCACAGCTCCACCCACCAGATTAGTAAAGGCCCCTAGCGGAGGGATAGGTGAGGTCGTATCAACTGGTAAGTACGGCACCATGCATTATGCTGAAACTATTTCACCACAGCCTGTAGAATCTACACAGAATGAGGTTGTTAGAATTACACCTGTTAGAGTAATAGCAGTGCCAAATGGGAAAACAGACGCATCAGGAGCCACTCCCATTAGGAACATTGCCATGTACACTCCATTTTCCCGAATGGAATTAAGGACCATAGTGTCTGAATTTCCTGACCCTAGAAAAGACTTAGTTGCCAGTCAAAAATACATCAGAGACTTAGGTAACACTGCAGAGCCCAACAATAAAGACTGGCAGATATTGCTGAGAGCATGTTTACCCTCAAATGTCGACGCAACTCAATTTTTAGCTGATTGCGGACTAGATCATGATGTACCTCTTACAGATGTGTACAACCAAGATAATGTGAAAAGAATAAACTTGCAGCTAAAAGAGTATTTCCCAGCAGTAGCTAAATGGAATAAGATATTCTCCATTAAACAGAAGGAGTCAGAGACAGCTGCAGAGTATTTTCACAGAGCATTATTAGAAATGGCAAAATACACAGGCATAGAGGACATTAAAACAGACACAAACCATCGGGAAGTAGCAGTATCGGTACTGATGGATGGTTTAAAAGAGTAATTGAAGACTAGGGTACAGACCACACAACCATGTTGGCGAGGTCTGTCTGTGGCTACTTTGAGAGAGGCTGCTATTGATCACGATAGAAACATCACCAGACACAGGGAACAACAAGGTGATAAATTAATGTCAGTAAGTATACAGGCTCTGACCACAAGGCAGCCTTTGTTTGTATCACCAAATCCTGTGGGTAAGTCAAGTATGGTTACTTGTTATTCTTGTCACAAACAGGGACACATGGCACGAGATTGTAGAGTAAAGAATCCACGAAACTCATACCAACCCCCTAGACAACGACACGACACACGACATTGGGAGCAAGGTCCGCAGAAACGGAGTTATGAGCCACATACAGGGGAAACAAAAAGATATCCCCCAAACAGAGACTGGCAAGCCTCTGGTAGTTCCCAACTATCTCCCTCACAAGTAGTTGCTGCCAGCGGGATTCAGGAAGGTCACCATACCCAATAGGGGTGTGGCCATACCTGTAATCTGCAGCCAGTAAAATTAATTGCCAACCTTGGAAGTGAACCCGAGATCGCAATTAATGTAGCTGGTAAAACTTTAAACTTTCTTGTAGACACAGGGGCGGCCAAGTCAGTGATAAATTCGACAGTGGGCATGAGAACCACTGGTAGGACAATTCCAGCCATGGGAGTAACAGGAGTAGTCCAGCACTACCCTGTTAGCAAACCAGCCGAGATTACAATAGGGCCTTTGCATACCAAGCATTCCTTTTTGCTGGCTGCATCGGCACCAACCAATCTCCTGGGAAGAGACTTACTGTGTAAAATGGGGTGCGTCATTTATTGTACTCCTGAAGGTGTATTCTTGGACATACCTGAGAAACACGCTCAGGAAGTGCGAGACATGTTAGACTCCCCATCAAAATTAATGTCACATACCATTATGACAAATAGGAATCCATCCCAAATAGAAGAGATGACATCTCAGATACCAGAGTCACTTTGGACAAAAGACGGACAAGACACTGGATTAATGGCAAACGTAGCTCCAGTAGTTGTACAAGTAAAAGATGGTAGGATAGCTCCAAAAATCCCACAGTACCCTCTGAAGCCAGAGGTGGAGTTAGGAGTTTACCCAGTAATAGAGCGCTTGCTACAACAGGGCATTCTGGTAAGAACGTCCAGCACTGCTAATAGTCCCATCTTCCCTGTGAAAAAGAGTGGGGGGAGGGGTTACAGACTAGTGCAGGATCTAAGGGGGATTAACAAAATAGTTGAGAGTCAGTTCCCCGTAGTGCCAAATCCAGCTGTCATCCTAATGCAAATCCCTCCCACTGCCAAATTTTTCACTGTTATTGACCTCTGCTCCGCTTTCTTTTCGGTACCTCTGCACCCTGACAGCCAATATTTGTTTGCATTTACATACAGAGGAGTCCAATACACGTGGACTCGATTACCCCAAGGTTTCATAGATAGTCCAAGTATATTTTCTCAGGCTTTGCATGATTGTTTACAGTCTTTCCAACCAGACAGTGGATCAGTATTGATACAGTATGTGGACGATTTATTACTGTGTTCAGATTCACTGGAAGCATCTCTGAAGGATACGAAACAGCTCCTGTTTCATCTTTCAGACACAGGACACAAGGTGTCCAAAGACAAGTTACAATTATGCCAAACTAAGGTAAAATATTTGGGACACTGTCTAACACAAGGACTGAGACACCTGACCGCTGATAGAATCCAAGCAATTAGAGACATGACTCTGCCACAAACCCAGCAACAGATCAGAACGTTTTTAGGAATGTGTGGGTATTGCCGTAATTGGATCCCAGGGTTTTCCATTTTGGCGTTACCTTTGCAGGAAATGGTCTCCTCAAACAAACCTGATAGGATTTCGCATACAGACGAGTCCGAAACAGCATTTGAGAGACTCAAACAGTGCCTAACGCAGGCACCAGCACTAGGTATGCCAGACTATGGGAAACCCTTTGAACTATACGGAACAGAAAGTGCTGGTTGCGCGGCAGGTGTACTAACCCAAAAACACGGTGATGCCAGCAGGCCAGTTGCATACTACAGCGCTCAGCTAGACACGGTAGCGCGATCCCTCCTCACATGCTTGCGAAGCGTTGCTGCGATAGCATTGCTAGTGACAAAAAGCGAAGATGTCGTGCTAGGTCACAACCTCACAATCCATACGCCACATGCAGTATCAGCCTTATTGAATTCTGCCCAAACCAGACACGTCTCATCAGCGAGGTTTACAAGATGGGAATTGGCACTAATGGCCCCCGTAAACATCACCATAAGGAGATGCAGTGCATTAAATCCTGCAACGTATCTCCCAGGTGTGCCTGGTCAGGCACAAAGGGTGGAAGGTGAGAGTGATGGGGAAGGAGGATTTAATACAAAGGAAGATACACATGATTGTATGGAATATTTGACCCAAAATTTTACCGCAAGGCCTGACATCAGTGACAACCCACTGGAAGATGCAGAACTCACGTTCTACACGGACGGTAGTTGTCATAGACAGTCAGACTCGGGAGACTTGTGTACTGGATACGCAGTCGTAGATGACCAAGACACCATAGAAGCGGAACCGCTAGGCCCACCTCACTCAGCCCAGGTTGCTGAACTGGTCGCCCTAACCAGAGCATGTGAATTGGCTAAGGGTAAGTCAGCCAATATCTACACCGATTCTAGATACGCATTCGGAGTAGTCCATGATTTCGGAGCCCTATGGCGTCTCAGAAATTTCATGACGGCCGCTGGTACACCGGTAGCGCATGCAACTCACATAAAAAGGCTTCTAACAGCGATACAGGAACCCGACAGAGTGGCTGTTATCAAATGTAAAGCACACACATATAGCCAAGACCCGGTATCACTTGGTAACAGCCGAGCAGACGAAGCTGCTAAGTTAGCAGCTGCTACCCCCATACAGACAGACACCACACAATTGATGGTATTTAATACCATTAACACACAGAAGTTGTGTGAAATGCAAAATTTGTGTTCCACACAGGAAAAGGCAGTCTGGAAGGCAAAGGGATGTGGCCAGGAGTCCTCAGGACTCTGGACGGATGGACATGGTAAACCAGTGGCCCCCAGAGCATATCTTCCATGTCTGGCTGAAGCAGCTCACGGGCTGACTCATCTAGGCAAGGAAGGGATGTGCAAATTGGTAAGAGCCTATTGGTGCGCCCCAGGATTCTCCTCTCATGCGAGTAAAAGAGCAATGTCATGCCTTACCTGTTTGAGAAAGAATATTGGAAAGGCAATACCTACAGAACCATCCCATATCCCACCTGCCGGCGGCCCTTTCCAGGTAATACAAATTGACTTTATACAATTACCCCCTTGTCGGAATTTGAAATATGTACTTGTTTGTATAGATGTTTTCTCAAATTGGGTCGAAGCATTTCCTGCGGCTACAAATACCGCTATGTTTACTGCTAAGAAAATTGTGCAGGAATTTGTATGTAGATATGGTATCCCTAGAATAATCGAAAGTGATAGGGGTACCCATTTTACAGGTGATGTCTTTCAAGGAATGTGTAAGTTGATGGGAATTGATAGCAAGCTGCACACTCCGTACCGTCCACAGGCGAGTGCGAAGGTCGAAAGAGTGAACAGCACTATTAAAAATAAATTGAGTAAAGTGATGGCAGAGACAGGATTGACATGGCCAGAAGCTTTACCCATTGTATTGTACAGTATCAGAACCACTCCCAGGTCCCCTCTTAATCTGTCTCCCTTTGAAATCTTGTTTGGTCGACAACCGCATGTTATGATTAACCCTCAGGATGATTTGAAATGTAACAATGAAGTAACGGTAAAGTACTTGATTAACATGAGTAAACAGTTAAGGAATCAAAATGATAATCTGAAGTTGGTGATTCCTGATCTACCTGATAGTAATTGTCATGACATTGAACCTGGGGATTATGTAATGATACGGAATTTTCTACGCTCAGGTTGCCTTATTGACAGATGGGAAGGACCATACCAGGTCTTATTGACTAGCACTACAGCACTGAAGGTTGCTGAGAGAGAGACTTGGGTCCATTCATCCCACTGCAAGAAGGTTGCTGATCCAGAGAAGTCCCGTGATAAGGAACAGACGGTAGAGGTTGTATCACTAGAGTGTCTGTTCCAGGAGGACTGAGGCGGCACCTGAGCCTTGAAGACCGAGAGCTGTTGTCGACTCCCCACTCCCTTTTATTGTTTTCCTCCACTTCCCATCCCCTCTCCCTCAAATTTCTTTTTCCTCCTTCTCATTTTTCTCCGTTTCCTCCTATAAGATGGACTTGCCCCAAGAGACTGTGATCCGGATTTTCCTGTTGACCATGATGTTGACCAGAGCAGTCTGTTCCGGCGAGAGTACCATGGAGGTCGATAGAGGTTCTGGAATGGGTTCTGACGATAAAGATGGAGGCGTAGTTTTCCAAGATCAACCTAACCAACAAGCAAAGGCGAGTATCAGAAAACGATCCGATAGCATTGACCATAGAAGAAATTGTGACGGATTGTTAGCTGAGGAAAACTGTATCTGTAGGCTCTGTAACAATGTCATTGAAGATGGGTGCATTAAGAAATGCCAATCCAGTTTTAATATCCATATGGACCGGCATCCATTGAGTGACTATCACTCCTTAGTGGGTAATGTGTTAAACAAAACAGATTGTTGGGTATGCTCTCAAGTACCTCAAGGTCATAGCAAATCAGGGCTAGTGCCATTTCCTTTAACGATAGAGGAGGTACTTGAGTTAAATGGTGGGAGACCGGTGGACAGGAGGTTTAATATCTCCAGCCCTCCTAGTTTGAAGCTCCACCAATACCATGTGGATAGGTCCCTATTATGTTTCAACATCTCCAATCCCCGAAAACCGGGAAATTGGGAAGTATCATGGAGTAACCACACCATGACCTTTTCGCATAGAGCAGATAGAATGCCTACAGATACAGAGCTTGTACGCCACATAGCCAGTAGAGGAAAATCTTTCCGGTATAGGTACACCTTAGGAAATAGGATTACGAGAGTTGGAGAAGTATCACCAGGATACTGTGCACATATCGTACAACCTGATACGTGTATTAAGCAGATGGAAGAATTAGGGTTAGGAGATTTCACCTGGAAGGTGTGTAATATGGTTATGTCCTTCTCCGTCCCATATGTTCTCCCCGATGATGCATATTTCATATGCGGGAGAAAGGCGTACAAGTGGCTTGCCCCAAACTCTGAAGGATTGTGTTATATTGGAAAAGTATTGCCTGAAGTAATGACTGTAACACATGATAAAATGAAAGACATACATCGTGGTGCCCAAGCTCCTTATACTCACACCCATTACGAGCACGTCGTTAAAAGGCACCTGATAGAGAAGACAGAGCATCCGGCCTCTGATCTGATAAGTGAATCCACCGGGATTCAATTCTTAATCGCGTTAGATTTCACCCGCACCGCTAGAGGAGTGCTAAATTATAAATACATATCGGCGCTCGCAAATTTGTTAGATAATATCACTGAAATGTATGATGACACGTTTAGATATACTGGAAGGGAACTTCAAGCTTATAAAACAGAACTGGTGCAGCATAGAATGGTTCTCAATTACCTCACAGCAGTGACAGGCGGATATTGTGTTACATTAGCAACACAGTACGGCGTGAAGTGTTGCACGTATATCACGAATAGCACCGAGGATCCGGTCGAGGTCATAGACCAAAAGATGGACGATATTCTCCAATTGAAGTGGGAATTTCGCCGAAAACACAATCTCACTCTTGCTGCTGTAGGTAATGAGCTGACTGGTTGGGTGTCATGGTTGAACCCGCGAAATTGGTTCTCCGGTTTGGGAGACTGGGCTCAAGGAGTCATAATGGATGTTGGGAAGTTTCTCCTATGTATCTTAGGTGTTGTCATATCAATTGGCTTGATATTTAGATGCGGTCAGGCTTTAATGAAGTGCAAACATCGTACCAGGGTAATGAGTTTGAGGAGTGAGGAAACTGTAATTAACCTGGATTTGATTTATGACCCAATGATAGAAACAATGATGTGATGAAAATGCGATTTCTACGGTCCGTTTCTTTCACCTGTTTTTCTGGTTTTTCTCCAAGATAAAAAGACCCACTTGGACGAGGAAGTTGACGAGACACTATACAGACAACGGATAGACCAAAGAAGAAGTTTTGACCACTTGAGATACGGACATTTGATGAACTTTGCCATGGATCCCCAGTTTCCCTAGAATTCTTAAACTTACGCTAGCCCAACATTTTTTTGTAAATCTAATGGCATTGACAAAGCTTTTTGCTCACACCTAATGGGCAACACAGCGCAAAGAAGACGACTTTCAACTGATACCGAACAAAACTTCAACCGACAAATGTACATTAACCTGACATAGAATACCACCGCATTTACCGTAATTATGTCTTTTCTTCATTTCTACAACCCTCAGGTAATGACACACATAGTATAGGGAATACAGGCACAGATATCAGCAATCACATAGTCCCCCATTCATGTATCATCAACTAAAATGTGCTCCCCATTTTGTTCAAAATCCGAAAAGAGCTCGGTAAAGTTTGACAGCCCATCCACAGACCCGTACCACGGGATAAGAAGGAATTCAAATGTATACTTCGCAATACCTCGAAGCTTGATTTACAACACGTACGGCACGATGATACATGACCCCCCAAACATGGACTCATACACACATGCTTCTGCTATCTCACTAGGTCATACCCTCTTCCCACCTACTCCTCTCTCCTCCCTTACCCAACCATGGAAATGAATTAACCCCTGACATATATTTTTCTCCTTTTGAAATGTTTTAGAAGGTGGCAGTTAATATTGACTGCCAAAGGGTGGACTGTCAAAGTCAGAAAAATATCTCTATGCACACTACCATATTTGCACCTCACACAGGTCCGTGCTGCGCATGCGTACGCTCTCCCGTACGTGCGCATACCCACAGTCGCGGGCACCCACAGGCGCATGGTATGCGTATTTACGGTAGAGTTTATGCGATCGTAGCGTGCGACTCAATCATTACATATTTTCACTAATAATGTATTTTGTAGATCATGGTCCCTTTGATAGATTCTGAAAGTTTGGTTAATATAGAATGTTTATGAACAGAGGAATCCCTCTTTGTTTGATACGAAGGGTCAGACAGGAGTAATACAGTGGTGTTTAGTATCCATCGGAAGAATATTTAATTAGAAATATTCCGGTGTTGGTTTGAAGCAGATCAATCGCTCGTGCGAATAGTTATGGACATAAGAAGTTTATGAACATTTACTTTATTTGCACTTTATTACCCATGCGGCGGGAAACCCAGTTTCCCTCCCACCTGAGCAGTTGGAAATAGTCACAGCCCACCTGTATGAATCAACCTATGACCTTTTGTTATAATGCGAAGCCGAATTCCTGTGTCCAATGAACAATGAGATTGTAGGGACCATTGAATTGTATTGTGTGTGGGGCATAAATAGGCAGGCCGACCGTATCCAGTTCACTCTCTTCAACGGTTCTCATTGCTGATAATCGGGAGCTGGATATCGAGGCGCATGCGATCGTTTCCCTTTGTGCGTAAGTTTTCTCCGTAATCATATTGTCTTACTGTGAGCCATCTCTCTCTCTCTCTCTCTACTCTATCTCTCTCTTATTTTCCCTTTATTGTATTGTATTGTATTTCCTGTGTAGTTTATCTGGTTAGTTGGTTTATGTTATATTGTAGTGTATCATTTGTACTGTGATTCCTTTTGCAAGTATAATAGTTAAAATACATATAATAGGTTTTGGACCCTAAGCCCAGGTATCTGTGTATTCTTTATAGGGTTAAGTATTCTCTGAGCGTCGGTGACGCTCAAGCAGCTTTGTAGTTAATCAGGTTACACCAGGTTGCACTTACACTCTGTCTCCACACTAAGGTATACTGTGTATCTCGTTGTTAAAGGTATAGATATAAAGGTTTTAACGTTGTAAGCGTCTGCACCGCTGGTGATCTCCTCGTGGTCCCGAGCGTACGCTACGCTATAGCGAATCATCACGTTAGCCGGCAGCCAATAGCGTGCCTGCCTGTGATCACTGGGCCGTAAGCGAACGTGACGCTTGAGCGTCTCGACTACGGTTGAGCGATCGCTACACAACTTGCGTACCCTTACGGTACTTCTTACGTAGATAGCGTATAGTGTTCTTAGACCTCTTAAAGTGTTTTATATACGATAAATATTTAGCTTTATCACCATAAACACAGGTGCAGGAGTGGCGATGGCCCCTGATGCAGGAGTGACCATAAACACAGGTGCAGGAGTGGCGATGGCCCCTGATGCAGGAGTGACCATAAACACAGGTGCAGGAGTGGCGATGGCCCCTGATGCAGGAGTGACCATAAACACAGGTGCAGGAGTGGCGATGGCCCCTGATGCAGGAGTGACCATAAACACAGGTGCAGGAGTGGCGATGGCCCCTGATGCAGGAGTGACCATAAACACAGGTGCAGGAGTGGCGATGGCCCCTGATGCAGGAGTGACCATAAACACAGGTGCAGGAGTGGCGATGGCCCCTGATGCAGGAGTGACCATAAACACAGGTGCAGGAGTGGCGATGGCCCCTGATGCAGGAGTGACCATAAACACAGGTGCAGGAGTGGCGATGGCCCCTGATGCAGGAGTGGCGATTAACCATGATGCAAGAATGACGATAGAACCATGATGCAAGGGTGGAAATAACCACATGTGCAGGAGTGGCGATGAGCCTTGATGCAGGAGTGACCATAAACACAGGTGCAGGAGTGGCGATGACCATTTGAGGACAAAAATACTGTTAAAATTAAACTAATTAATGACTGAAATATCATGGCAAAGAGCTGGACCGGATGGAATTTTTTTTATTTTTTTAACAATCTCTGCTTACCTTGTTTCAGAATGTTTGTGAACCCAGATGCAGGAGTGACTTATTGCCAAAGCCGAACTCGGGGGAGATGACGACGACATATTGCACATCATACCTAATGTGCACTGTGAACTAGACCTAGCCAACCTGTGGCTCTACAGCTGTTGTGAAACTACACATTCCAGCATGCTGTGCCACCGTTTTAGCATTACCTAATAGCAAAACTGTGGACTTGTAGTTTCCCGACAGTGGGCGAGCTGCTGGTTGGCCATGCCTGGTGTGGACAGTGATAGCTGGGACGCACGCTGTGGACGTTAGGTTTTCACGCGCTGCAGAGCTTGATCAAAATTAGATGAGCACATTTGCCTGATGATCTCCTTTTGATCAGGGAAATTATTTAAATATATAGATACTGTATGTTATGTATGTATATTTTAAATAATATATATTACACTTGAAAAATCCTTTTTTAATATCCTATTTATATTTATTAATATTTTCTTTATCTGCCTGCATTATTTTTCTGCCATAACGCCATACAAAAATTAAGGAAAAAAAAGTGTCTGCTCTCCTGCTAAATTGCTGAAGACAAGAGATTTTTAGGTTTACTTACTAGAGCTCTTAGTCCTCATTCAGTGCATGGTATCTCATTTAAATATGTGAAAAATTGTCATGCCAAAGAGCTACAATAAAATACAATAGCTACGAATCCTATCTCACTCTAGGCGAGATGCAGCAGCAGGACCGATTACCTGAATACTGCCCAGCTGCAGCAGGTCCTGCCTGCATGTCAGGCTCCGGAGCCTTACCTCCGGCGGGTGTTCCCGGGGGTTGCCGTCCCGCTGGTTGGCGCGGCTGCGGCGACAGGGAGCTGCTGGCGGCGGGTCCCCCTGGACGGATGTGCGGCTGCAGAGGGCCGGGGGTCTGGAGAGCCGGGTTGCTGTGGCGGGGATCGCTGCGGTAAGGTCCTCTAGAGTGACACAGTATAGTTTTGTCAGAGTCAGAAGCTGGCTAAAGCTGTGTGCTAATCTGAGTGGTGTCTCCTGTGCTGGGGGCAGCCATGTTGGAGACCAGAGCATCACCAATTAAGTTCCCATTCTGTGTCCAGCCAATCCTGCGTGTTCTCCCCTTACAAAAGGGGGGCTTGCCCAGAGGGAGAGTGCCAGTGCTTCAAGTTACCTCCTTGTGAAAGGTTCTCAAGCTCTGTGCTCCCAGGTTACTTCTGGTTCCCTGGTCCTGGTTGCTCTCATCCATCGGTTACCTAAACGCTGCTGCAGTCCTGCTGTCTAAGTCCGTCGCTGCTCGTGGAAACGCTCACGGGGTCCCAGGTCGTAGAGGAGCTCTAGGTGCTAACGCCAGTTCTCGCAGACGTCTTCATTTCTTCAAAGTCCAAGTTCTTCAGCCTCGTCTTTCAATCACAAACCACAGTCCTCATTTCTTCAAAGTCCAAGTTCTTCAGCCTCGTCTTTCAATCACAAACCACAGTCTTCATTTCTTCAAAGTCCAAGTTCTTCAGTCTCGTCTTTTAATCACAGTCTTCAGTTCTTCTTTACCGGAGTTCTTCAGCTTCACTCTTCAAGTTATTTAACCATAGACTTTAATTCTTTCAGTTTCGTCAATTTCTTCAATATTCGTGTACAGCCTGTTATTCATTAAAACTACAGTTACTGTACCTTTCTATGGAGTCCTCCTTTTCCTTTACGCCCTCCGGCCAACGTTAACAATTAGTTTGGCCTCAACCCCATGAGGAGGAATTACATTCAGCCACCTCGTTTACTCTCCTCACAGGTAGCTGTCCCTTCAGCCAAAACCTGGTTGTCGGAACCCCAACTTACTCCGAGCGTGACAATGCACTCTCATCCCCCTGTCCGGCCAGGTCTGACATCACCGGTGGCACATGCACAGTGGAGATAAAGTTTGCACAGAGAAGCGAGGTTTATCTCCGGGAACTTCATGGGAAGAGACCATTACTACAAGGTCTGTCCCGGAATTAAGTTCAATTTAAAAGGTGCAGTAATAGTGTTGAAATATGCCACGATAACATGCAGTATTTTTCAAAGTATTACTGCATTTGTTTCCTAAATATAGCCCTAAATCCTCTAATACAGTCATCTTACATTCCCATACACTAGGCTGCTAAGCAACATAATGAATATTTGTCAACAATGTGAAAAGAAAATCCCTTCTTTAAAAAAAGAAAGATAGAAACACTTGGCAGAGTTGAGCGCAGGCAAGCTCACACATGCCTCCTTCAGCTATATTAATTAAATCTCAAGCAGAATCTAGTGTTTACGGGCCTAATTCTGAGTTGATCGCAGCAGCAAATTTGTTAGCAGTTGGGCAAAACCATGTGCACTGCAGGGGGGACAGATATAACATGTGCAGAGAGAGTTAGATTTGGGTGGGGTGTATTCAAACTGAACTCTTTATTGCAGTGTAAAAATAAAGCAGCCAGTATTTACCCTGCACAGAAACAAAATAATCCACCCAAATGTAACTCTCTCTGCAAATGTTATATCTGCCCCCCCCCTCCCCCTGCAGTGCACATGGTTTTGCCCAATTGCTAACAAACTTGCTGCTGCGATCAACTCAGAATTACCCCCTACAAGTAGACAGTTCTGCTACTGGTGTAGTCAGTAGCGGATCTTGCCACGGGCAAGCAGGACTTTTGCCCGGGGCGCCGCCTTCCGGAGGGCGCCGCACCAGGGCAAGATCCGCTGCTGCTGTGTGCCCCCCCGCTGCCCGCTGCCTCTGTGAAGGGAAACTAGACGCGTACGCGTCTAGTTTCCCTTAGTGGAGAGGTCCTTTACTGTGCGGTGCGCGATGACGTCATCGCGCATCGCACAGCAAAGGTCCTCTTCACGAAGGGAACTAGATGCTACACGTCTAGTTTCCCTTCGTGGAGAGGACCTTTGCTGTGTGGTGCGCGATGACGTCATCGCGCACCGCACATCATTTCAGTCTGTACAGGGGGCGTAAATGACCACGCCCCCATGTACGAAGCCACACCCCCTATTGCCGCCCGGGGCGCACAGAGCGCCAGAACCGGCCCTGGGTGTAGTTCATATGTAAAAAAAGCAATTGACTACGTTTCGTCATGTTTCAATTACCAGGTATGATTGTGCTCTCATATGTGCAGGTCAGAGCTGGATGACAGCAGGTTTTCCTGTAACACATCCTAAGCATTCAGTACTAACAGTGAGCTCAGCTGCACAAATACAGTGAAAGGAGATTTTTAGTTTATAGAAACTGGTGACAAAAGCAGATAATAAAAAGAGCAAGTCTCCCCACTAAGATCTTCTTCTTACGCTTGGTCCTGACTGACCGTGCTTCTACTGCTTTGTACCTTATGCTGCATTCAGACTGCAAATGCCGGATCCTACCCGGTAAGACAAACGTGTACTTACCGGGTGGGATCCGGCATTTGCACTCCGCTGCTGGCTTTCCGACCCGGCAATATACCGGGTCGGTTGCCATAACAACGGAGCGCGCAGCAGCAGCAAGCGGCGGGGGTGGAGGCGGCGTCGGGAGATGAGCTCATCTCCAGCGCCGCCTCTCCCTATCTTGTGAATGGGAACCGTGTCGCATCGACACGGCTCCCATTCACACCGCACCTGACCCGGTAATCAACCCGGGTAAAACCCTTCTTTTTTACCGGGTTGATTTACCGGGTCAGGCGACCCGCTAAATCGGCCAGTGTGCTTTCACATCGCACACTGACCCGGTTCGACACGGCAATATGCCGTGTCGGTACCGGGTTATTTGTGCGATGTGAAAGGGGTATTAGTAACGTCTGAAGTTTTTTATTTTTTATGTATCACACAAAAGACAATTGATCATTTGCTCCCAAACACGGGAAACAGGCGAAAGCGATCGTTCAAACTGGTTAAATCTGAATGAATTAACCAATTTGTATGAACAACAGTTTTTGTCCATTTTCCAATGTTTGGGAGCAAATGATCAATTGTCATTTGCTCCCATAAATTACCAGATTTTTGATGGTTGCAAAGATAATCTTTAGGTGTATTGTCATCTTAAGACAAAGTGGCCAGCTGCCATTTTTTGTAAAAAGTTAGTCATTCCAAATTTAAGTAAAAAAAAAAATAGATTAATCCCATCTAACAAAACAATTTTTGATGCGATTTCAAAGAGTTATATATCTAAACTGAAAATAAAAATAAACAGGGCTGCAGGGGGTGCAATGGCTCTCTCTGCTGAAGAACTGGTGCCTATCTGGTTCCGGCCAGCACACTTACACCTTTTTATTGTTCATAACGGCATTGGCTGTAGCCGGCAGTCAACAGAGCAACTTTTTATGGGAAGAGGTGGGATAGTGGAAAGGATGAGGGGGGATTCACAGCCTCCTCCGAGTACCTGTGCAGTGCATCTGCTTAGTTCAGTGCCTGTGCACTGACTGACTACATTATTAGAGGGTGTGTCTGACTGCACAGTGCACCATCATAATAATATAGCTACAGTATAGGGTCGACAGTTATTAGGTCGACACCAGTTGGCAGCAGCGTTTTAAGAGAGGAGGAGGCCCGGGTGCAGCCTCCTCCGTTCGGGCCCCCTCCTCTCTGCCGGCAGCGGGGAGAGTCTGAGCACTAGAGCGTTGAGACTCCACTGCGCATGCGCAGATCTCCGGGAAAATGGCACGGCGGACATTTTCCCTGAGATTTCTCTACTGCGAATGCGCAAAACTCAGTGAAAATGGCCGCTGGGCCATTTTCACGGAGTTTTAACACGGCCGTGGATGTCGCTGCGGGAATCCAGAGGGGTGAGTATTCAGAAAATGGGTGCAGCGTGTGCGGTGGGGGCCCCCTCTGGACTCAGGGGCCCATGTGCACCGCACACACTGCACCCATTATAGAAACGCCAGTGCCAGTTGGTCAACATGCACATGTTCGACAGAGTCAAAAGGTCAACAGTAACAAAAGGTTGACATGTAAAATATAGACAATGGACAAGGTCAACATGACCATTGTCGACACATCAATGGTATACTTTTTTTTTTAAACTTTTTTTTGCGGGGTACATTTTGATTCTGTTCTCATGTGTGACCACCATTTGTTGAAACGTGTCACCTAGCGAGGTCGCTGCGCTCGCCAAGCTACGGGCACGGTGTCTCACTTCGCTCTTGACACAAGGTTAAAGGTTATGATTTGTGACATGGATAGTCAATTAAGCAAAAGGTGAAAAAACATGAAATAAAACCCACAAAAATGGTGTCGACTATATGTGTGTCAACCATTCTCATGTCAACTTTAAGCACTGTTTACCTGTCAACCTACTGCCCATGTCGACCATATGGTGTCAACCTATTGAATGTCTATGTAGACACTGTTGACCTATAGTCCGGATACCATGATCCGTTTACTCCTACCAGGGACTTATCGGTAACCTCTGATCTGCTTGTTGCACATACCAATGCACTCTTCTGTGCATATATGGAAGGGGGGAAATATAGCAGCAATCTATAATCATTGAGGTGTAGCCATCCAGGGATCTATGGCCACTGGTGTGAGGATTATACCAGTGGTTTCCAAACTTTTTTGAATCACGGCGCCCTAAAATATCAGAATTTTTTTCACTGCACCCCTAGGCCAAAAATGTCCTATTGAGAAATTTAGAAATAAATATTACATTAAGTAGATTGCGTTTGTCATCCTTAGGGTCAGTTGTGTGGTGAGGAACAAGATTTGCTTCTGTTTGGCCACATATTTTATGACTGGCAGCCACCAGCACTGGTTTTGCCTATTATATTGACCATGAATAATTTGAATTGGTCCTGGACCACCAACCCAGGGCACCCCTGCAAGTGTCCCGAGGCACCCCAGGGAGCCACGGCACACAGTTTGGGAACCTCTGGATTATACTACTGAGGGGGGTCAAAGCTAACAGGAATATGCCGTAGGGGTGGGGATTATATCTGACAGCATCGAAATTACAAGGGACTGCTATGGGGGTTGAAGGGGTAAATTATTAAAGGGGATTCTACAAAAACAAATAAAATATGCTAATGGATTAGGGTGGATAATGTTACATAGGTCTTCTAGGCATGATGCAGACAGGGAAACACTAGACACCAACTGGGTGTATTTTTGCAATAATATTATTAAATACTAGGTGATTCATCACGCCCTATGGGCGCTCATCACACTGTTGTAAGGGGCTACGCCCCCTTAACCCTTGCACGCCCTTCTGTTGCGCAATATTTTTATTATATGGAGTATTACCTCCAATCATAATTGTGTGAGTGGTTAAATATTGCATGGACAAAGGGCGTGCAATGGTTAAGGGGTCGTAGCCCCTTGCAACGGCGTGAACTGCGCACGCAGGGCCTGATGAATCACCTAGTAGGTGCTGTGGTTGGGGGAGTGGCGGGTGCAGGGGTGCCACAGATGGGGGAGGGGTTCTGGGGGTGCCACGGGTGGGGGAGGGGCAGGTGTGGGGATGCCACGGGTGGGGGAGGGGCTGTTTGCGGTGGTGTCGTGGGTGGGGGAGGGACAGGTGCGTGGGTGCCGCTGGTGGGGAAGGGGATCCGGAGCCAACGTGGGGGGGGGGGGAGCAGTTGCGGGGGTATAGTGGGTGGGGGATGGGCGGGTGCAGTGGTGTCGCGGGTGGGGGAGGGGCAGATGTGTGGGTCCCACGGGTGGGGGAGGGGGTCCAAAGCCACCGCGGGTGGAGGAGGGGCAGGTGCGTGGGTCCTGCGGATGGGGGAGGAGCAGTTGTGGGGGAGTCGCGGTAGGGGAAGGGGTCTGGAGCCACCTGCGGGTGATGGAGGGGGTGTGTGGGGGTGCCGCGGATGGGGCACGGAGGTACTGTGAGTTGGGGAGGGGCGGGTAATGCTTCTCCTGCTTCTCCTCCTGGAAGCAGCTAGGCTGCTGTCCTCCCTTTGGCAGTGGCTCTCCCGGAGACTCGCACAGCAGCCAGTCACTATTGTTAGCGCCGGTGGCCCAACGCGCTGCATTACAGTGAAGAAGATGCACCCAATAAACTACAGCTCCCAGCAGCCCTTAGCGGTGGAAAGCTTCGGCGCTAAGGGCCTCTGGGAGCTGTAGTTTATTTAGTGCATCTTCTTCCCTGTAATACGGCGCGTTGGGACACCGGCGCTAACAATAGTGACTGGCTGGCAGAACTGACTCACTCGCTGAATCAATGTAAAAGGTGAGAGTGCTGTGCAGTGTCAGTGACACTGCACTGTCACCTTTTACATTGATTCAGCGTCCAGAAATTACCATCTGCGATGTCATCCACTCTATCCATTACATTAGCCATCTCGGGGCTTCCAGGCCGGCAGCCCAGGTGCTGTGTTGTGGAGTCAGGGCCTCTGGGCGCGGCTGTGGCGGGGATGCACTTCTGTGACATCACGCGCATAGGAGGCTACGGGACTCAGAGTATGCGGCACAGGGAGGGCTATGAAAGCCTTCTGCTGCGCCGCTTACATACACATCTATGCCGGTGGCCTCAACAGCTTTTATTCCACCTGCGCTGCGGCTAAGGAGTGGGGATTGTTGATGCCGGAGGGGGCAGGCGTACTGGCAGCAGGTCATAGGACGCTGCAGTAAAAGGACTCCCCCCCCCTATCTACAGTGCAGAGACTTGCTTCATATCCTCCAACTGTACCTTTTTGGCAGGTACAATTCCATTTTTTATGGTCTGTACAGATTTTTGGCTCTCCAAACTTCCATTGAAAGTATAGGGAAAGGGGCGTGGCCACACCACTTTACCAATGACCACGCCCCCTTTTCACATTTGTAGTGATTTTTATGTCTAAATTGTTGGAGGGTATGTTGCTGCAGATGCAGTGGACCTATTTTGGGGTGTGGGCCTGGAGCTGCAGCTCCATCAGCCCCATTGTTAATCCTGCTCTGGGAACACACAGCAGCCAAAGGGCAGAGCCTCCCATTGTGTGTAACCTGTGTGGGAGGGTGTTTCTCTCCCAATCAGCTGTGGACTGGGTGTGATAGACCTGCCACTAACCCAATGAGAGCTCCTAGCCACACCCAGCGTTATACACACAGGCACAGAGTCACAGATCTGGGCTATTATATAGGAGATTCTTTTAAATAGGTATTACCTAGTCAGTTCATAACAAAAAAAAACATACATTTCTAATATTTGTTAAAAATATTCCCCAGTTACGTGTTGATGTCCTTATGAATGATGAGGCGAATATTAGTTGGAAACGGAATGACCATTATTCACTATTTCTCCCTCTGCTTGGTAGTGATGTTTCAGGATGTCCAAGCACCAAAAGCTGGAATGTGTTATATTATATGTGGAAAGGGGTACAGTACTAGGAAGCCTGTCACTTTCTCCATGGCCATGACATGGCCTTTCTGTAATCCAACACAGTGCTGACCCTTTGGTTCCTCAAGATGTTGATAATAAAGTAAATTTAATCCTTGCCAACCCTCAGGTACTACATAATGATATCTTATGTCTTTATGGGTTCCTGTGTACTCCCCGTTATGTGGCAGGCAAGACGACTGGTATCATGCAATGGGTGCTTCAGTTCCCACACTTGCAAGATCATGATTTTGTAGATGTTTTACTTTATGCAAATTAAGCAATACATCTGAGAGTACGTTATAGGGGTCATCTCTCCCAGTCTATGCGTTTTCTTATTGGTATACAACAAACACCTCACTGACTGTAATGTGCTGCCTCTCTATCTGCTTGCGGGGTTGTCGGCATTAGTATAAGTTTTGCCATCAGGTAAAATACGTTGGCACCCCTACTTAATTTGTCCACCTCTCACCAGAATGGGCTGTGTTTGGGACCCCTTATTTAGGTACAGCATTTATGAGTAGATGGATAAAATTGCTGTTGCTAATTTTCGGCTGCAGCCAACACACATATACAGATTTTCCAAAGTGTTAGAGTGGTGGGACTCAGTGGGGGGAGAAGGGCAGCATGATGATGATGATGATGATGATAATAATAATAATAATAATAATAATAATAATAATAAAGCGAGTCGTTCACTGTTTCCTATATGCATCCTGCAGCTGTGACAGATAAACATAAGGATATCTTCCACAGCTAATTATACAATTAGGTGTTCCTGTTCCAGACATAAAATGTTTAACCAAGCTGGCAAGGGCATATTCTATTTATGACAGAGGGCATAATTCAACATGGTTCCGTGAAAAAATAATAATAAAAATCGCACATCTACGACCCATTACACTGACATGCGGCCTTACCCCTCCCCCCCCCCACAAACATGCGAAAGCATTGTAGGATGGCGATGTTTTCGCATGATTAGGGTTGCCCTCTGCCTACATAGCCTAGCTTCTAAAGGCAGACGTCAACCCACTATCTTTTGGGTCGCAGCGGCTGCGCGTGACATCATGTAGCTGCCACGTCCCGCCCCACAAACAGCCCAACCGAATTGTGAAGCAGTTCTACCCAGTAATATAATGAAACACACGGGTCCTTTTTCTGTGTGAAGGGTTAACCCGAGTTGAAATTCCCGGGACTTCGACCCTGGAATTTACCAGGGTTGGAGACCCGGAAATTTTGACCCGGGTTGACCCTTTCACACAGACAAAATACCCATGTTGATCTGCAAATTACCAGGTCGAAATTTAATTTGCTTGTCTTTGTGAAAGGGGGTCAGGCAGAGACCAGCAAAACTACCCAACATTGAAATGCCCGGTAACTGCCGGGACTTTCAGACATTTCTGTCTGAAAGTGGTATTACAGAATAATGGCCCCCATTTATCAACGAGTTTCCTTGCTGGAAACTTGTTTTAGGTGGTAAATGGATCCAATTTCTATTTAACAAGGCTAATAGTGCTGCTATCTAGCAGCGTTATTAGCCTTTCATTTTCCCTATACTGCTGCACACTAAAGTCTATTTAACAATGAGCGCTATTTCTGAATTAGCGCTCGCTTACCTAAAATGCCTTCCTCTGCTCCGGGCAGACGTTATGGACACCACTGCAGCGGTGTCCGTCCTGCCCTCCGGCTCCCCCCTCCCGTAGCAATCATGGCATGCATCACGCCTGCCGGGTTGCTATAGAGCCGGATAACCAAAATGGCCGCCGCGTCCGGAAATCACTACCGCGCATGTGCCGGGAATTAGCATAAACTGGCGCATGCGCGGTAGGAGGCCAGTCCGGGGACACAGTTAATTCGTCAGTGCTGATGTAAGGTAAACATCAGCGCTGACGCGGCAAATACCGCATTCACTCTCCGTGGCATAGGCTCTTCTTAATTAGAAGGGCGCGATGCCACTATAGCACGGCGAGTGAAAACGGTATTTACCACTTCACAAACTGCTGCTTGATAAATAAGGGCCAATGTATGCTATTAATGACCAATCACATAAAAGAGTCACACCTCAAATATAAGTGGTATTAAATATAAACCAGTCACAGGAAATATCATCTATTGCATAGCTGATCAGTTCCAAAAGGAAAAAAAACAGTACAAATGTTTCTCTTTCTCCCATCTGGAAAAGCTCCCAGCACCTGTTGTGCACAGTGGTGAGATATGTGAGAAAGGAGTCACCAAGCATGAGAAACACAGTTTGCAAGGACACAAACTCCTTATTCAAACATTTTATATATTTAACATTAACCTTCCAGATTCCATTAAAATGAACACTAAAACTACCACACTCTCCCATCTAATGGTCTTCAGCAACACAATGCTTTGCTTAACACACAAAACCCACATGCAGGCCCGGTGCTGACCGCTCAGCAAAGGGATGCAGTGCAGGGAGGTGCCAGGGTGGAGAGGCGCTCTCCCTGCTCTGCATCTCAGTGCTGACCGGCTGCTGATGTCCCTGCTACTGCTGCCGGCTTCTGTCACACTCTATGACATGCAGCGGCGCCGGTAGCACAAAGCCTCCTCTCCCCCTCGCCCCCGGCAGCACAAAGCCTCCTCTCCCCCTCCCCTCCACTGTGTGACAGTGCATTGGCTGGGCGGGATCAAAAAGGGGGTGGAGCTAGATGGGAATAAGGGGTGGAGCTAGACGGGACCAGGCTGCAGCAGGAGGATGAGCTGCTGCAGCTTCGGCCAGCCAGACTTCCTTAGGTAAGCGTCTGGAAAGAGAGTGAGTGTGTGCGCGTATGTGTATACAGTATCTGTGTATATGTGTATGTGTCTAATGTATGTACAGTATATATGTGTGTGTATATAATAAGAATTTACTTACCGATAATTCTATTTCTCATAGTCCGTAGTGGATGCTGGGGACTCCGTCAGGACCATGGGGATTAGCGGGCTCCGCAGGAGACAGGGCACATCTAAAAAAGCTTTTAGGTCACATGGTGCGTACTGGCTCCTCCCCCTATGACCCTCCTCCAAGCCTCAGTTAGGTACTGTGCCCGGACGAGCGTACACAATAAGGAAGGATCTTGAATCCCGGGTAAGACTCATACCAGCCACACCAATCACACCATACAACTTGTGATCTGAACCCAGTTAACAGTATGATAACAAAACGAAGTAGCCTCTAAAAAGATGGCTCACAACAATAATAACCCGATTTTTGTAACAATAACTATGTACAAGTATTGCAGACAATCCGCACTTGGGATGGGCGCCCAGCATCCACTACGGACTATGAGAAATAGAATTATCGGTAAGTAAATTCTTATTTTCTCTAACGTCCTAGTGGATGCTGGGGACTCCGTCAGGACCATGGGGATTATACCAAAGCTCCCAAACGGGCGGGAGAGTGCGGATGACTCTGCAGCACCGAATGAGAGAACTCCAGGTCCTCCTTAGCCAGAGTATCAAATTTGTAAAATTTTACAAACGTGTTCTCCCCTGACCACGTAGCTGCTCGGCAAAGTTGTAATGCCGAGACCCCTCGGGCAGCCGCCCAAGATGCGCCCACTTTCCTAGTGGAATGGGCCTTTACAGATTTAGGCTGTGGCACGCCTGCCACAGAATGTGCAAGTTGGATTGTGCTACAGATCCAACGTGCAATCGTCTGTTTAGACGCAGGAGCACCCATCTTGTTGGGTGCATACAAAATAAACAACGAGTCAGATTTTCTGACTCCAGCTGTCCTTGAAATATATATTTTCAATGCTCTGACAACGTCCAGTAACTTGGAGTCCTCCAAGTCGCTAGTAGCCGCAGGCACCACAATAGGCTGGTTCAAGTGAAAAGCCGAAACCACCTTAGGGAGAAATTGAGGACGTGTCCGCAATTCTGCCCTGTCCGAATGGAAAATCAGATATGGGCTTTTGTACGATAAAGCCGCCAACTCTGAAACTCTCCTGGCTGAAGCCAGGGCCAATAGCATGGTTACCTTCCATGTAAGGTATTTTAAATCTACCGATTTTAAAGGCTCAAACCAATAAGATTTGAGAAAATTTAAAACCACATTCAAATCCCACGGTGCCACTGGAGGCACTATTGGGGGTTGTATATGTAGTACACCTTTTACAAAAGTTTGTACTTCAGGCACTGACGCCAATTCTTTCTGGAAGAAAATTGATAAGGCCGAAATTTGAACTTTAATGGACCCCAATTTGAGGCCCATAGACAATCCTGCTTGCAGGAAATGTAAGAATCGACCCAATTGAAATTCTTCCGTTGGAGCCTTCTTGGCCTCACACCACTCAACATATTTTCGCCAAATACGGTGATAATGTTGTACGGTCACTTCCTTTCTAGCCTTAATAAAGGTAGGAATAACTTCCTCTGGAATGCCCTTTTCTTTTAGAATCCGGCGTTCAACCGCCATGCCGTCAAACGCAGACGCGGTAAGTCTTGGAACATACAAGGTCCCTGCTGAAGCAGATCCCTTCTTAGAGGTAGAGGCCACGGATCCTCCGTGAGCATCTCTTGAAGTTCCGGATACCAAGTTCTTCTCGGCCAGTCCGGAGCCACTAGTATTGTTCTTACTCCTCTTTTCCGTATAATTCTCAGTACCTTTGGTATGAGAGGCAGAGGAGGGAACACATACACTGACTGGTACACCCACGGTGTTACCAGAGCGTCCACAGCTATTGCCTGAGGGTCTCTTGACCTGGCGCAATAACTGTCCAATTTTTTGTTGAGGCGAGACGCCATCATGTCCACCTTTGGTTTTTCCCAACGGTTCACAATCATGTGGAAGACTTCTGGATGAAGTCCCCACTCTCCCGGGTGAAGGTCGTGTCTGCTGAGGAAATCTGCTTCCCAGTTGTCCACTCCCGGGATGAACACTGCTGACAGTGCTATGACATGATTCTCCGCCCAGCGCAGAATCCTTGCAGCTTCTGCCATTGCACTCCTGCTTCTCGTGCCGCCTTGTCGGTTTACGTGGGCGACTGCCGTGATGTTGTCGGACTGGATCAACACCGGCTGACCCTGAAGCAGAGGTCTTGCTTGGCTTAGGGCATTGTATATCGCTCTTAGCTCTAGTATATTTATGTGAAGAGCCTTCTCCAGGTTTGACCACACGCCCTGGAAGTTTCTTCCCTTTGTGACTGCTCCCCAACCTCGTAGGCTGGCATCCGTAGTCACCAGGACCCAGTCCTGTATGCCGAATCTGCGGCCCACTAACAGATGGGCAGTCTGCAACCACCACAGGAGAGACAACCTTGTTCTCGGTGACAGTGTTATCCGCTGATGCATGTGCAGATGCGATCCGGACCATTTGTCCAGCAGATCCCATTGAAATGTCCGTGCATGAAATCTGCCAAATGGAATCGCTTCGTACGAAGCCACCATCTTTCCCAGGACTCTTGTGCATTGATGTACTGACACAGTTCCTGGTTTTAGGAGGTTCCTGACAAGTTCGGATAACTCCCTTGCTTTCTCCTCCGGGAGAAACACCTTTTTCTGAACAGTGTCCAGAATCATTCCCAGGAACAGCAGACGTGTCGTCGGGGTCAATTGAGATTTTGGAAGATTCAGAATCCACCCGTGTTGTTGAAGCACTACTTGGGTTAGTGCTACTCCGACTTCCAGCTGTTCTCTGGACCTTGCCCTTATCAGGAGATCGTCCAAGTAAGGGATAATTAATACGCCTTTTCTTCGTAGAAGAACCATCATTTCGGTCATTACCTTGGTAAAGACCCGAGGTGCCGTGGACAAACCAAACGGCAGCGTTTGAAACTGATAATGACAGTCTTGTATCACGAACCTGAGATACCCTTGATGTGAGGGGTAAATCGGGACATGTAGATAAGCATCTTTTATGTCTAAGGACACCATGAAGTCTCCTTCTTCCAGATTCGCTATCACTGCTCTGAGTGACTCCATCTTGAACTTGAATTTCTGTATGTACAGGTTCAAGGATTTCAGATTTAGAATAGGCCTTACCGAACCGTCCGGTTTCGGTACCACAAATAGTGTGGAATAATACCCCTTTCCCTGTTGTAGGAGGGGTACCTTGATTATCACCTGCTGAAAATACAGCTTGTGAATGGCTTCCAGAACCAACGTCCTTTCTGAGGGAGACGTTGGTAAAGCAGACTTTAGGAACCGGCGAGGAGGAGACCTTTCGAACTCCAGCATGTAACCCTGAGATATTATCTGCAGGACCCACGGGTCCACTTGTGAGTGAGCCCACTGATTGCTGAAAATCTTGAGCCGAGCCCCCACCGTTCCCAAGTCTGCTTGTAAAGCCCCAGCGTCATGCTGATGGCTTTGTAGAAGCCGGGGCGGGCTTCTGTTCCTGGGCAGGGGCTGCTTGCTGCCCTTTCTTACCCTTTCCTCTGCCTCGCGGCAGATAAGACTGTCCTTTTGGTCGCTTTTTATAGGAGCGAAAGGACTGCGGCTGAAAAGACGGTGTCTTTTTCTGTTGGGAGGGGGTCTGAGGTAAAAAAGTGGATTTGCCGGCAGTTGCCGTGGCCACCAGGTCCGAAAGACCGACCCCAAACAATTCCTCCCCTTTGTATGGCAATACTTCCATATGCCTCTTGGAATCCGCATCACCTGACCACTGTCGCGTCCATAAACTTCTTCTGGCAGATATGGACATCGCGCTTACTCTTGATGCTAGAGTACAAACATCCCTCTGAGCATCTCGCATATAAAGAAAAGCATCCTTTAATTGCTCTAGAGTCAATAAAATACTGTCCCTATCCAGGGTATCAATATTTTCAGTCAGAGAATCCAACCACACTACCCCAGCACTGCACATCCAGGCTGAGGCTATTGCCGGTCGCAGTATAACACCAGTATGTGTGTATATACTTTTCAGAGTAGTTTCCAGTCTCCTATCTGCTGGATCCTTGAGGGCGGCCGTATCAGGAGACGGCAACGCCACTTGCTTTGATAAACGTGTGAGCGCCTTATCCACCCTAGGGGGTGTTTCCCAGCGCGCCCTAACCTCTGGTGGGAAAGGGTATAAAGCCAATAACTTCTTTGAAATTATCAATTTTCTATCGGGTGTAACCCACGCTTCATCACACACATCATTCAATTCCTCTGATTCTGGGAAAAATACAGGTAGTTTTTTCACACCCCACATAATACCCCTTTTTGAGGTACCAGCAGCATCAGAGATCTGCAAAGCCTCCTTCATTGCCGTGATCATATAACGTGTGGCCCTATTGGAAAATACGTTTGTTTCTTCACCGTCGACACTAGATTCATCTGTGTCGGTACCCGTGTCGACAGACTGAGGTAAAGGACGTTTTACAGCCCCTGACGGTGTCTGAGACGCCTGAACCGGTACTAACTGGTTTGCCGGGCGTCTTATTTCGTCAACTGACTTTTGTAATGTGCTGACATTATCACGTAATTCCATAACTAACGCCATCCATTCAGGTGTCGACTCCCTAGGGGGTGACATTACCATCATCGGCAATTGCTCTGCCTCCACACCAACATCGTCCTCATACATGTCGACACACACGTACCGACACACAGCAGCCACACAGGGAATGCTCTAAACGAAGACAGGACCCCCTAGCCCTTTGGGGAGACAGAGGGAGAGTTTGCCAGCACACACCAAAAAGCGCTATAAATGTATATAAACAACCCTAGAAGGTGTTGTTTACTATATATGCGCTTTTAATATATAAATATGGCCAATTTATGCCCCCCTTCTCTTTGTTACCCTGTTTCTGTAGTGCAGTGCAGGGGAGAGTCCTGGGAGCCTTCCTCACCAGCGGAGCTGAGCAGGAAAATGGCGCTGAGTGCTGAGGAGAATAAGCTCCGCCCCCTTTTCGGCGGGCTTTTTCTCCCGGTTTTTAAGAACTGGCCTGGGTTAAAATACATACATATAGCCTTAATGGCTATATGTGATGTATTTATTTTGCCAATAAGGTACTTATATTGCTGCCCAGGGCGCCCCCAGCAGCGCCCTGCACCCTCCGTGACCGAGTCAGTGAGCCGTGTGACAACAATGGCGCACAGCTGCAGTGCTGTGCGCTACCTTCATGAAGACTGTGAAGTCTTCTGCCGCCTGTTTTCCGGACCTCCGTTCTGCCGTCTTCTTCAGCGTCTGTAAGGGGGATCGGCGGCGCGGCTCCGGGACGAACCCCAGGCTGACCTGTGTTCCGACTCCCTCTGGAGCTAAGTGTCCAGTAGCCTAAGATTCCAATCCATCCTGCACGCAGGTGAGTTGGAAATCTCTCCCCTAAGTCCCTCGATGCAGTGATCCTGTTGCCAGCAGGAATCACTGAAATGAAACCTAAAAAAAAACTTTTCTAAACAGCTCTTTAGGAGAGCCACCTAGATTGCACCCTCTCGGACGGGCACAAAAACCTAACTGAGGCTTGGAGGAGGGTCATAGGGGGAGGAGCCAGTACGCACCATGTGACCTAAAAGCTTTTTTAGATGTGCCCTGTCTCCTGCGGAGCCCGCTAATCCCCATGGTCCTGACGGAGTCCCCAGCATCCACTAGGACGTTAGAGAAATATATATATATATATATATATGTGTGTGTGTGTATGTGTGACTGCGGCATAATGTGTGTAAGCGTCACTGCTACAGGGGGCGTTACATGTCTAATTGGCACTGGTACAGGGGGCATTGCATGTCTAAGCGTCACTGGTACAGGGGGTGTTACGTATCTAAGCGGCACTAGTACAGAAGGTGTTACATGTGTAAGCGGCACTGGTACAGGGGGCGTTACGTGTCTAAGCGCCACTGGTACAGGGGGCGTTATGTTTGTAAGCGTCACTGCTACAGGGGGCGTTACATGTGTAACCGTCACTACTACAAGGGGTATTATGTGCGCTGTCCCTTTGTAAAGTATGGGAGGGCGCAAATTTTTAGTTTTCAGGGGGGCACCGAACATCCTAGCACCGGCCCTGCCCACATGCTCATATTTATGCTATTTCTGAACTTGTGCAGAAGTGCGCTTTGTTCATATCAGTCTTGATAACATTTTAACCACTAACAGATGGTTCTCCTGTCACTACAGCTGAATAGTGCACTGCTAAAGGGAACAAAAATGCATCAGCTTTTGGCAAGGATCATTAAAGTTAACTGTGTGAACAGGCTTGGACTGGCCCACATGGGTACAGGGGAAACCACCGGTGGGCCCCACTGCCTGGAGGCCCACCTTCTGCTCTTAGGATCAGGTTCCAGACTGTGCACTTGAATTATACATTATACATATGTTACCTTATACTGGACTCTGGTGTATTTTCTACAGTGCATTGCTGTTATTAATCTGGTACATTATCATGAATGCAGCAGCTGAAATTACTGTATATATTTATGAAGGGGCCCAGACGTTGCACTCTCTAATGGTTACTCAAACCAATGAGGTAGTAGGCCACACCCCCTCTGCAGACTGGCCACACCCCTAACATGGACCCCTACCACTGCATTCCCCTACATGCCCCAGTCCGACACTGTGCGTGAATGCCCCATAAGCACATACAATAGGCTGTGTATATTACTAGATGGTTGTCTCAGGTATGACTAGTACACGTCCACTGTCCTCCTAATAAAACATTCCATTTGACCTTTGCCAGGCAGGATAAAATGATGCTGACTGCTGTGGCACCAATGGAACATACTGTACTTGGGTGACTGGAAACATGAAGTCTGGAGCACTTGATGCAGAGATCAAGTCCAACACCTGGCTTGTGCCGATCTGTATTCTCATTTACATGTGATCAATTACATCTCATTTTCATAATATTTTTAGAATTCAAACAAATACTATTTTCCAAGAAAAGGTTTCTAATAATTTCATTTGTAAGCTTAAGCTGCAGTGAGTAATGTGAAGAGCCTTGTTTGTAGCTGTGGTATGTGTGTTACGTGGGTCTGTCTCACTCAGCTCGCTGTCATTAGTTGCTGCAAAGTCCTAATGTATAGCCCTGACATGGTGATACTGCTCCTGTTACTTGATATGAGAGACACTGAGAAGGTTCTGTGTGCTCTGCTTTACAGTAGGATAAAATAAGCAAGATCTGAACACTATCAATTATTCAGCAAAAAGGTTATATTTAATGTCATTCTGTCCACCGATAGTAATTTGATAGCATGTTAAAATAATTTATTGACCAGGTCTATAGTAAGGAAAGTCAAAGTTGGGCTATGCTGCAAAGTGAGAAGTTAGCAGTATTTATAATGGACATATAAATGAGGCAGTTCTTTAAATATAATTAACCTTTAATGAGTTATCACTACAAAAAACATTAGGCAACTAAGAACTTAGGAATTAAAATGGAAAACCTTTTTAATATGTTGCCTCTTACAAAAAAAGATACAATTTATACTGTAGTTATGACTGGTTTGAATTGGTTCCCCATACAAGTACATAAATATAGTACAGTTCTTTATTTAGGTTTGTTAGCAAACCGAAAAAAGCACACTAACGGGCAAAACCATGTGCACTGCGGGTGGGGCAGATGTAACTTGTGCAGAGAGAGAGTTAGATTTGGGTGGGGTGTCTTCAAACTGAAATATACTGTACATGGCAGTGTAAAAATAAAGCAGCATTATTTATCATGCACAGAAACAATATAACCCACCCAACCTGAATAACCCCCCTAGTCTGTTAGATGTGAAGCTCAGTTTTAGTGGAATAACTGGGCTTCAGCCAGGTGCTTATTAACACCCAAAGAGGGCTGTGTGCGCAGACCCCCTAGTCCCTCCACAACGTACATTTTGACAGCAGGTAGGTCCCACCTTTTCTTCTTAGTAATATTGGGAAAATGGAGTATACGCACAAGAGAGTGAAGGCTCTGGCCCAGTGTCAGTCTCTTTGCGTTCACTGCACAGTGCCATCTTCCAAAAGAAGATACTGGGAGGATGTCACTATGGTATACTCTGGGTGCAGGGCACCCCTGGACCCAGACGCCCATGTGCACTCATTGTAAATACACCTATGTCTTCAGCTGAAAGCTCACTCACCCTGCAACCAACATCCTCCCCTGCTCAGAGTTATGACAACATAACATCTATTGAAACAATGTGAGGATGTAGTTGACAAAACTGGTAACCATTACGCTTACTGTGCTGGAGGCAGAAGTGTTAATAAAGTATATTTTGTTTGTGTCAGCAGAAGCGGGTCTGGCACCCAACATCTTTTCTCTTGTGCTGCACCTGTCCACATGTACCAGCATGTTAGTATTCAGGAGCCCCTCTAGTCACGTATGCCATACCCACATCAAAGCCAGAGAAGAGGAAAATTATTATTTGGTGGTGTGTGCACTACATTTGTTACCTTAATTAAGTAAGCAGCAGTGCCAGCAAGGTTCACAGCATCTTCATAAAATCTTTCATTAGGCTTTAGTGCAGTTTTAAAGTGTGGTATACTTAGGTAGTTATAGGACGGAAGCAGTGTCGGACTGGAGCATGAAGGGCCCAGCGGGGGAATGGAGTGATAGGGGCCCATACTTAGGGGTGTGGCCAGCCTACAAAGGTGGTGTGGCCAGCCTCCACAGAGGCTTGAAATACACAATAGTTTAGTGCAGTGTAATGCAACATATCAACCATGTATAAAACAAGTGCACAGTGTGGAACCTGCTCCCTAGAGGAAGGAGTGGGCCCTCAGGCAGTGGGGCCTACAGGTGGTTTCCCTGGTACCCCTGTGGGCCAGTCCGACCCTGAACAGAAGTTAGATCCAGGGTAGACACGATGAGTCTGAAATTCTGGAATTCTCTTAATTAGCCTTGTTCAATCTGATTTTCTGTTAATTCCATCTTATTTAGTTAGACTTAATAATAACAACAACTTTACTTCATCTGGGTCAGTATAGTTAAACTAGTGTTAAATACAGATTAGTGTAAGAATTATAAAAAAGGTTGAACTAGATGGACATTGTCTTTTTTCAACCTCAATAAACTATGTTACTGTGGGGTATATTTACGTAGGTCCCGATTTTGACCGAGATGACGTTTTTTCTTCAAAGTGTCATCTCGGGAATTTACTAAGCAAAAATCTCGGCAGTGATGAGGGCATTCGTAATATTTTGGAAGTCCTAGGAAAAAATTACGAATCAATACACCATCGGTCAAATACGTCTGCAATTTGGTAGAAATCAGTAATTTACTAAAAAGTGCAAATCACAAACACTGCCGACAATAGCCAAACACTGCCGTGCTGAAATACAATTCGTGGAAAAGTGCTAAAAAAAAACCAGACCTGCTTTTTTCCCCCGTGTTTGAATAGGCATGCACGGATCCATGAGATCCGTGCATGTTTTTCAGTGGGAAGGGGTGGGAAAGTGTTTTTTTTTTTTTTTTTTTTTTATTGCGTTGGGTCCCCCCTCCTAAGCCAAACCAGCCTCGGGCTCTTTGAGCCGGCCCTGGTTGAAAAAATATGGGGGAAAAAATGATAGGGGTTCCCCCATATTTAAACAACCAGCACCGGGCTCTGCGCCTGGTCCTGGTTCCAAAAATACGGGGGACAAAAAGCGTAGGGGTCCCCCGTATTTCTGAAACCAGCACCGGGCTCCACTAGCCAGATACATAATGCCACAGCCGGGGGACACTTTTATATAGGTCCCGGCAGCCCTGGCATCACATAACCAACTAGTCACCCCTGGCCGGGGTACCCTGGAGGAGTGGGGACCCCTTCAATCAAGGGGTCCCCCCCCTCCAGCCACCCAAGGACCAGGGGTGAAGCCCGAGGCTGTCCCCCCATCCAAGGGCTGCGGATGGGAGGCTGATAGCCTTTTTGTCAAAAAATGAATATTGTTTTTAGTAGCAATGTTACAATGTAGCGCCTATGCGCTCCATTATAACCAATGGTGGGAACTTTGTGGTCAGCGGTTGACCGAAAGTAACCTCACCGCTGACCACAAAGTTCCCACCATTGGTTACAATGGAGCGCATAGGCGCTACATTGTAACATTGCCGTGTGCTGCCTGTCATACAGTACAGGAGCACACATCCAATCAGGAGGGTGCCACAATGTGGCGCTCCCTGATTGGCTGATGGAACCCTCTTAGACATAAGTCAGAGGGGGTTTCTGGCATTCGGGGAAAGGGGTCCCATGTGAAAACATGGGGCACCTTTCAGTGCGAGGTCGGGTGTCCGTTTTGTTATTTTGCCAAGTACCTGGATTACAAATGGATTAAATGAGGAGCCATCTACACTGGATTTTGAGAGTATAATTTTTTCAACAGGTACACCATGGATTCTACATGGAGAAGAGGACCGACCCTCGTGTGAACATAGGTAAGCATGTGTATATGGAGGTGTGGATGTATGTATTAAAGTTTTACTTTCAAGGTGTGTGTCTTATGTTTTTATTGGGGTATTTTTTTAGTAGTAGTACTACAGGTACCAGCGGGCCCGGTTTTCCACCGCATGCTGGTACTTGTGGTTCTCCAAGTACCAGCTTGCGGGGGAGGCTTGCTGGGACTTGTAGTACTGCTACTAAAAACAATATTCATTTTTTGACAAAAAGGCTATCAGCCTCCCATCCGCAGCCCTTGGATGGGGGGGGGGACAGCCTCGGGCTTCACCCCTGGTCCTTGGGTGGCTGGAGGGGGGGGACCCCTTGATTGAAGGGGTCCCCACTCCTCCAGGGTACCCCGGCCAGGGGTGACTAGTTGGTTATGTAATGCCAGGGCCGCCGGGACCTATATAAAAGTGTCCCCCGGCTGTGGCATTATGTATCTGGCTAGTGGAGCCCGGTGCTGGTTTCAGAAATACGGGGGACCCCTACGCTTTTTGTCCCCCGTATTTTTGGAACCAGGACCAGGCGCAGAGCCCGGTGCTGGTTGTTTAAATATGGGGGAACCCCTATCATTTTTCCCCCCATATTTTTTCAACCAGGACCGGCTCAAAGAGCCCAAGGCTGGTTTGGCTTAGGAGGGGGGACCCCACGCAATTTTTTTTTACAATTTAACACTGATTTCATTGTTTACATAGGTGCACAATGAAGCCCAGCACGGATCTCTCAGATTCATTGTATTAAAGTCGGCAGTGTTTTACAAGTCACTCACGTAAAACACTGCCAAAAAACCCGAATGACATCGACATCGGTAAATTCGAAAATGCAGAATACGACAGCTTAGTAAATTAGACTTAAGGTTGGGCTGAATATATTTCAGACGCATGTTGTTTATTTGGCTTTATAAAAGAGTGTGCATATGCCCAAGTCTGTCACTATGTTATTGGAACGTCACAGTGCTGTACGCTACTGTACTACTATACACTCCTTAGCCCAGGAAAGATCGATGTCTTATCATATTGACTGCTATTTCTTCTAAAATCTGTATCCTGTTATCTTCACTATAACCTACCCTGGTTTGGAGTCAACATGTGGACAAATCTCCTTGCTCACATCCGCTACCCACCTACCAACTTGTAGGCATCTACCAATAATTGCAATATTATTTTTACAAATGCACATTAATCATTAGACAGTGAAAGTATTTTCATTAGGAATACAAAAGTAATTTTGCTGTAATTGCAAATGAGATCTACTGTACAAATAAACCACTAACCACTCTGAAACAAAATGAATCAACATATACAGTAAATTATACTATGCCTACATTGCACTATCAGATAGTGACAATGTAAATCAGGATATATTTATAGGGTGGAAAGAGGTGTAAAATACATTATAATAAACACCTATAACAAACAATAAAATGTTTTGCATTGCAGTTAAATATGAACATAGGTGTGCGCAGGGGGGGTGCCTGGTGCGCACAGGCACCCCCTAATGTTTGGCACCCCAATCTCACAGGCCTGATGCAGCGATCGGCAAGCAAGCTGATTACTGTCCCCTCTGCGCTGCACCCTGTCAGGACTGCATTACTGGCCGGACGCCTGGGTTAATCAATTGTGCCACTGACACCGGCTTTCAAATTTCCAGCTCCACCTCCATGTACAAAAACAGCGTGATGTGACGTGATTACGTCATGCTGCTCGCACGCCCACCTGTCACACCCGCCACATACACAGCTCTCTCTTTCTATGCTATGCCAACGCCAGCCACTGATGAGGAGCAGCATGCAGCCAGGGTTTCTCTTAGGAAGACAAATTCAATACTGGGAGGCGGTCGGCAGCAGCATTGACATGTCACTCATTTTTCCAGCAGCAGCAGTACTAGTCTGTGACTGTCAGTGTCAGTAAGTGACTGACTTGTAAGTAAGCTGCTGCAGCTTGCAGGGGAAAGAGAGGGGGAGCCAGACCAGGCTGAGGAGGAGCAGTGTAATTGCAGTGAGTGCCATCAGGGGTGTTTGTTTGGTGCACACCACAACATCTGACAATGCATCTGCTTTATTAGAATTGGTACAAAGGTGGATATTTTATATGCGATGACCATCAATAGATGATGCTAGACACGCCCAAAAGGCAGTGCTAGACACACCCCTCCGACAGTGCACCCCCTAATAAAATGTGCTGCGCACGCCAGTGAATATGAACATCCAGTACTGGTAGCTATCTATAAAGAAAATAACACTCAGCAGGGTAATATTATCTTGTTTGCTTCAGCGTGGAGGAAATAAAAAAAAGTAAAATAAAAATCAATGCTTTCACCTTTATTTGTAATGTCCCAACGATGCACATCTAAGAACTTATTGATTTTTACACAGCATTCATCTCACTGAGCCGAGTGCAGAAAGATGCAGCTAAGCAGAAGTATACAGGGGCCAATGAGGGCAACCTGAGCAACTGACTGTATATGGAGAATTCTGGTAGAGAGTAAAATAAAAAGTATGTTGCAGAAGTGTATGTGTTTGTGTGGCCCCAGGTATGAAAACAGTTACTATGAAAATACATTTATTGCAGTACAGGTCAATAGTTTTCCATATATCTATTCATTGCTCAGATCTTGGCATTCCATGGCAACTGACCCTAATGCTACTCTGTACTATTTCTTCATTACAGCATCAGAGCACAAGGACAATGAGTTCCAACGACAGATTAACCTATGATTGGCTAATATTGCTGGGCAAGCAGCCTCTGGGATTGCTCTGTGCTAGTGCCAGTAAAACTAGACTCTGTGCTGTTGCCAGTGACACTAAAAGCTGTGCAGTTTTGCCAGTGCCACTAGACGCTGTGCTGTTCAAAGGCAGGACAACCATTGGTACAGTAGGTGCCTTGCACCTGGGGACTTAGGGGCTCACTGCTGCCCAGACCAGCAATGAGTTTTCCCCTGGGCCACTGCACGACAGTTTTGAGCAAAGTCAGACGACTGGCTCAGTGAGAGAGCAGAGTGGGCCCCACTGTCTGAGGAACCTGCCCCTTACCTCTGGGAGGCAGGGTTGCCAATGTGTGTGTGCAGCTGCATCAGTTTACCATCTGAGCCAGACTGATAGGGGAGTCCTGCTGCCTGTCAGCGCTGATCACAGGCACGTGCTACCTCCATTTCACATAGCAGTGAATTCCCCCTGAATCACAGCTGTCCGTGGAATAAAGGCAGCTCACGGCCAGTGTAATAGCCGCTGTCAGAGCCTGCTTGACTGAGTGCTGAACTCAGGAAAACGCAGGGGGTGGGGCCTCTTCCTACAAACAGGGCAGTGGCAGCTGTGTTCCCACTGGTGGAAATGAATTGTGTGCTGGTGTAGATACAGGTTGAGTATCCCTTATCCAAAATGCTTGGGACCAGAGGAATTTTGGATATCGGATTTTTCCCGTATTTTGGTATAATTGCATACCATAATGAGATATCATGGTGATGGGACCTAAATCTAAGCACAGAATGCATTTATGTTACATATACACCTTATACACACAGCCTGAAGGTCATTTTAGCCAATATTTTTTATAACTTTGTGCATTAAACAAAGTGTGTGTACATTCACTCAATTCATTTATGTTTCATATACACCTTATGCACATAGCCTGAAGGTCATTTAATACAATATTTTTAATAACTTTGAGTATTAAACAAAGTTTATGTACATTGAGCCATCAGAAAACAAAGGTTTCATTATTTCACTCTCACTCAAAAAAGTCCGTATTTCGGAATATTCCGTATTTCGTATTTGCAGTTATATAGGTACACACCAGTGGATGACAAACTTAAGCATTGGTGTCGACTTTTGAATAGATAGCAGGTACAGCCATAGCCACTGCTACATATACACTGGTGATGGAGCAGAGCTGGAGCAGATCAGGGTTTCATACAGCTCACCAGACGGTGAGTGTATACTGCAAACGTGTAGCTGTGAAACAGCTTTATGGCAGGTGTTAACCAGGTCTCTCATTGGAGCTAAGTAGGAGACTTTGCCTCCCATCATGTCCTACACAGTGTTATACAGGTAAGAAATAAGATGGCCTCTTCACACTATTCTTTTAACATCTACCATCACCAAGGTACATCCCCCCTGGTCTCCACACAGCACAGGGTTGTGTGATTGCACTCCTGTCACCCTCTCCCTTATCACTCACTGCCTCTCCCTGTCACTCACTGGCGTGTGGCATATTATAAATTTGGGATGGGTCAGAGAAGGGAGGCCCAAAGTATATTTTTTGCTCCTGGGCCCACCACTCACAAGTTCCGCCACTGGTGCTATTTTGCCAGTGACACTAGACTCTGTGGTGTTTTGCCACTAGACAAAGGCTTAGGATGGGAAGATTACTCTTCTGACCACTGGGGAGCTTTACCCTTAATGGACTAGAGAAACTAAGAACAGAATGTTCAGAAATTGCTATGACCTACAATACTGTATTTACATTCACATTCAGGGGCCATTTTTTATCTATTTTCATAAACAAAATATATAAACATAGCGGTCACTAAATTTCAGGTCATTAGAAGCTTACAGTAAGCTCAAATATAAATAAAAAAATCTAGTAGATATGTGGGATGTTTTAATTAAGTATACACTACACATAACCAAAAGGCGGCAGACAAATTGGGAGAGGTAAAGACAAAGAAGAAATAGAAAATGTATTGGATTCAGACAAAGGACGGCAAAGGCAAAGAGAACAGATTCCTCCACACCACCCATTCCCCCATTAGAATGATCATATGTGCTAGTAGTTGCTGGTGTGGTGAAAAGCAGTTCTTGTTGACCTCGATCAATTAAAAGGACACCATTTTGTTATCACTTCACTCTCTTCCCTGAAACCCATACATTTCAAATTATTATTTACAGCAACAAGTAAAATGTGTAACTTTTTTTTTTAGCATGGCGCCACCTTGTGTGCAGTATCTCACAGTATTAAGAGTTGAAATACATTATTGAAAGAAACAAGTACAACAAAAGTAAAAAAAATAAAAAATAAAATGAAATTAAGAAAGAGGACTGTGAACCAAAGACAGTGGCACATTTCCCATTAGGCATGTGCCTTGGGGCGGCACTTGTTTGGGGGCAGTACTTGGATGCTTGTGTCAGTGATGTCAGCCCAAAAAATAGGATTTTAATTACCTACCGGTAAATCCTTTTCTCGTAGTCCGTAGAGGATACTGGGGTCCACATTAGTACCATGGGGTATAGACGGGTCCACTAGGAGCCTTGGGAACTTTAAGAAATGAATAGTGTGCACTGGCTCCTCCCTCCATGCCCCTCCTACCAGACTCCGTCTAGATACTGTGCCTGAGGAGATGGACATACTATGAGAGAAGGATATAAAGGACAGTGGTGAGATTCGAACCAGCACACACAGACAAGAGGAAAGCTGATAACCCATCTTGAGCAGGAACAGCAATAGCTGAACCAACAGCAATACTTAACCAAGTAACAGCGCAGGAAAACACGAAGCATTGGGCGGGCGCCCAGTATTCTCTACGGACTACAAGAAAAGGATTAACCAGTAGGTAATTAAAATCCTATTTTCTCTTACGTCCTAGAGGATACTGGGGTCCACATTAGTACCATGGGGACGTACCAAAGCTCCCAAACCGGGTGGGAGAGTGCTGAGGTTCCTGCAGAACTGATTGACCAAACTGAAGGTCCTCAGTGTCACGATCCAGGTAATTCCTTATCAGTATTTACCTTCCAAATGTCTCCTGAGACTGTCCCAGTGTTCCAAGCCTGGATTCCATCTGCACTGTCTGTGTGCAGCACGCTGCATCTCATTGTTTCTAATCTCTTTACTGTGATTCTGGCAGCATCAGGGTTAAGTTTCACATGCAAGTTACAAACAGTCTTTCCCTCCAAGTTCAAACATGGGCGCAGCCATGTTTGTTTTCATCACATGTTACTTTTCAGCCTATCAGCTGTACTCTGCTCTCGGCCTGATTACCCAGCAGCTGCACTCTGGACTCTGCTTAATCAGCCAGCCAATCCCTGTTTCCCAGCTGGTATAAATATCTTGTTCCTGGGCTGGAAAGATTTGTCAGTGCTTCAATTGTCTTCAGTGATCCCAGTGTGCAGTTCTTCCATGGACTTTCTCTGCTGTACAACCTGACTCTGCAGTGTCTACATTGCTCCCTGTGACTGGCAGTTACCTGAGACCGGCTTCCAGCTTCTAGCTTCCAGCGGTGCTCTGCCCTGCCAGTAACCATCGGTGTTCCGCCATCGATCCCATGTCTCCATCGGTGCTCCGCCATCGATCCCAAGTCTCCATCGGTGCTCCGCCATCGATCCCAAGTCTCCATCGGTGCTCCGCCATCGATCCCAAGTCTCCATCGGTGCTCCGCCATCGATCCCAAGTCTCCATCGGTGCTCCGCCATAGATCCCAAGTCTCCATCGGTGCTCCGCCATCGATCCCAAGTCTCCATCGGTGCTCCGCCATCGATCCCAAGGCCCCATCGGTGCTCCGCCATCGATCCCAAGTCTCCATCGGTGCTCCGCCATCGATCCCAAGTCTCCATCGGTGCTCCACCATCGATCCCAAGTCTCCATCGGTGCTCCGCCATCGATCCCAAGTCTCCATCGGTGCTCCGCCATCGATCCCAAGGCCCCATCGGTGCTCCGCCATCGATCCCAAGTCTCCATCGGTGCTCCGCCATCGATCCCAAGTCTCCATCGGTGCTCCACCATCGATCCCAAGTCTCCATCGGTGCTCCGCCATCGATCCCAAGTCTCCATCGGTGCTCCGCCATCGATCCCAAGTATTTCTCTGAACTGTGATTCCTGTTACCTGTACCAAGTCATCCGTATTCCTCTGAACTGTGTTTAATATACCTCAGCCCCTACAACTGAGGCTTCCCCCTGGTCAGCACCAGCCCTCAGTTTGTGACACTCAGAGGCTAAAGTATCGAATTTGTAGAACTTGGCAAACGTGTTAGAACCTGACCAAGTAGCTGCTCTGTAGAGCTGTAAAGCCGAGACACCCCGGGCAGCCGCCCAGGAAGAACCCACCGACCTAGCAGAGTGAGCCTGTACAGATTTTGGAACCGGCAAACCTGCCGTAGAATAAGCATGCTGGATAGTAAGCCTGATCCAGCGAACAATAGACTGCTTTGAAGCAGGACACCCGATTCTATTGGGATCATAGGGAACTGTCACACGCCAGAGGCGGCGTTCGCCGCGCTTACCCCTGCGTTCTTGCTGGTCTGTGTTGCGGCCTCCGCCTTCGGTGGTCCACGGGCTCCGGTGTCTGGCTGGCGCGGCTCCCGGCGGTTCTCCGGGGGCAGGGGCGCCGCCATGACACCCGGCATCACGTGGGCGGGGAGAAGGTGACGTCATCAGACTGTTCCGCCAATCCAGCGGAGGCGGGAGATTCAAAGTCAGATGCCGGGCAGAGCCTCGGTGCCTGAGTATCGTCTCTTTTCTGAAGTGGATGCCAGAGCTCCCGTACGCAGTGTGTTTTCCAGCAGCTATACTCCTGTGCACCTAGCATTCAGGGTGCCTTCCTGCAGCACAGTCTCCAGTGATCCGAGCAACTAGTGTGTTCCTCTGCAGTGCAGTTGCCAGCGCTCCCTGGATTCAGCAAGGCCTGCGGGCCGAACCAACCTTAGTGCTTCCAGCGTTCAGTGTCATTTATCATCGCTCACAAGTTCTTCATTCATCAGTGTCCTTAAACACCGCTCACCAATTCTTCAGTGTCATTCGTCATCGCTCACAAGTTCTTCATTCATCAGTGTCTTTAAACATTGCTCACAAATTCTTCAATGTCATTTACCATCGCTCACAAGTTCTTCATTCATCAGTGTCTTTAAACATTGCTCACAAATTCTTCAATGTCATTTACCATCGCTCACAAGTTCTTCATTCATCAGTGTCTTTAAAACATCGTTCACCAATTCTTCAGTGTCATTTACCATCGCTCACAAGTTCTTCATTCATCAGTGTCTTTAAACATCGCTCACAAATTCTTCAGTGTCCTTCATCATTGCTCATGAATTCTTCAGTAACTTTTTGACATTGCCTACAAGTTCACGTTCTTTCATGTGCCGCTGTATTGCTCCCTTCCCTTAATAAAGTTCCTCAGCATTCTTTTACCAAACCTAACTATTAGAGTCTTGTATGAGGAAATCCTATATCCGACATCCCTGCTCCGACCTACCTGTGGTTCCTTTTCCCGACCATCGGAAGAACCCCCGAGTCCACAACATCCCCAACCCAGGTCAGTGATAGGAACAAACAGCGAGTCAGATTTTCTGTGACGAAATGTCCGCTTCACATAGATCTTCAAAGCCCTCACAACATCCAAGGACTTTGAAGTAGCAGAGGTGTCGGTAACCACAATAGGTTGGTTTATATGAAACGCAGACGCCACCTTAAGAAGAAATTGCTGACAAGTTCTGAGTTCAGCTCTATCTTCATGAAAAACCAAATAGGTGAGACCACGCCCCCAGCTCCGACACACACCTTGCTGAAGCCAAGGCCAACAGTGTGACGGTCTTCCACGTTAGAAACTTTACATCAATGTCCTGTAAAGGCTCGAACCATTCTGATTGCAGGAACTGCAACACCACGTTGAAATCCCAAGGTACCGTAGGAGGCACAAAAGGCGGATGGATGTGCAGAACACCCTTTAAAGTGTTTGAACCTCAGGGAAAGAAGCCAATTGTTTTTGGAAGAAAATGAATAAGGCCGAAATCTGGACTTTTAAAGGAGCCCAAGCGTAGGCCTACATCCACACCTGACTGCAGAAATAGCAGAAAACGTCCCAGTTGAAATTCCACCGCAGGAAATTTCCTGTTCTCACACCAAGAGACATATTTTTTCCAAATACGGTGGTAATGTTTAGACGATACCCCCTTTCTGGCCTGAATCAAGATATCCAGAGACACCAGGAATTCCCCCTCCTCCAGACCTGAGATCACCGCTTTCAGAGACTCCATCTCGAATTTGAATACCCGTAAGTACGGGTTCAGTGTTTTGAGGTTTAGAATGGCCTTACCGAACCGTTTGGCTTCTGTACCACAAACAGGTTGGAATAATAACCCTTGTTGTGTAGTTGAGGTGGAACTGGAACAATGACCTGAGTCTGTAACAGTTTTTGAATAGCTTCCTGTAAAGTCATACTTGCTTCTTGAGAAGCTGGTAAGCATGATTTGAAGAATCTGCGAGGTGGGAGTTCCTGAAACTCTAGTCTGTATCCCTGGGCGATAAGATCTTTTACCCAGGGATCCTGGCATGAATTCGCCCATATGTGACTGAACTCTTAATTGGGCTCACACCTGCCTGTCTTCCAGGCAGCGAGGTCCACCATCATGCTGAAGGCTTTGAGGAAGCAGAACATGAGTTCTGATCCTGTGCACCTGCCGCTGCAGTTTTTCTGGGTTTACCTCTAGCCCCTCTGAAGGCCGTAGAAGAACATCTGGTTTTGTTCTTAAATTTTGCTGTCCGAAAGGACTGCAAAGTTAGAGCTGAGTAGTTCTTTATGACGGGGGGGGCTGCGGAAGGAAGATAAGTAGACTTACCTGCAGTCGCCTTGGATATCCACGTATCCAGTTCATCTCCAAAGAAGGCCTCACCTGTGAATGGTAGGCTTTCCACGCCCTTTCTGGAATCCACATCCGCAGTCCACTGGCGTAGCCACAAGCCCCTGCGTGCTGACACTGCTATCGCAGTGGTGCGAGCGTTGAGTAAGCCAATTTCTTTCATGGCTTCCACCATAAAATTTGCAGAGTCCTGTATATGTTGTAGGAGCAAAACTATCTCTCCCCTGTGTAATGAATCTAACTCATCAATTAGATTACCAGACTATTTAGCAATGGCCCTAGAGATCCATGCACAAGTAATAGCGGGTCTCTGGGCCACCCCAGAAGCTCTGTACAGGGATTTGAGAGTGGTCTCAATTTTGCAGTCAGCCGTGTCCTTTAAGGAGGCTGCCCCAGGAACATGTAAGACTATCTTACGTGACAACCTAGATACCGATGCATCTACAATCGGTGGGTTTTCCCACTTTTTCCTATCCTCCTGAGGAAAAGGAAAGGATATGAGTAATCTCTTAGGGATTTGAAACTTCTTCTCAGGATTAACCCAAGTTTCTTCAAACAGAGCATTTAGCTCTTTTGATGCAGGAATAGTAGCAGAGGATTTCTTTTTTACTTTAAAATAAGATTCCTCCATCTCGTCTGTCACCTTACCAGGAATGTGTAGAAACTCTCTAATAGCGTCTTACAGAGCTTGTATCCCTTGTGACAGAGCTGTATCCCCCCCCCACTGAGTCCACCTCACCCTCCTCTGCATCTGAAATGTCGTCATCAGTGTCAGCCTGCAGGGACTGAGCCAGTGTACGCTTCTGTGGACAAATGGTAGGGGTCTGAGACGCTGGTATGGGAACTGAATCTCTATTCATCAGGTCATCCACAGACTGTCTTCATTGATGCGTCTCTTTCTCAGTATGGGACAATTTCTTAGAAATATCTGAGATCATCTCTTTTAGAGAATCCAACCATGCTGGTTCGGATCCACTAGCCTGAGAATGTGTACTATTCTGAGTACATTGTAGTGATCCCCATGGGGAAGAAAAACACTCTGCAGTGCATGAAAAACACTCCTTTGACATTGTAATGTGAAAATACACACACACACACACACACACACACAAGAAAAGGTTAAGCACAGTTAACCCACACAGAGCCCTTCTAGGGAGACACAGAGTATGAAGGAGCCAGCCACACAGCGCCCCTCTAGCCAAAGCTTAAGCTAAGATGGGTCACAGACTAAGTACCCTTAATAGGGTGTTAGTACTCTTATACTGCTCCCCCCCCCCCCCTTGCTATGATACCCTGGTACCGCTGAGGTAAATTAGAGTCCCTGTGGAGGAGCTGCACTTCTCTGCCAATCTGTTCAGTGAGAACTGCAGAGGGAAAATGGCACTGGTGAGCCGCTGGATCCGCTCATAGTGAAGCCATGCCCCCTTAATGGTGCGCGATCTACCCGGTTTATTATACTGGCTGAGGTTTAGAATGTGCTTTACAGTGGGTTAAAACCCCTGTAAGCAGCTGCCAGTGTGGGTATTTTGTATTTTAAGGCTTCAGCTCGCCCCTCACAGCAGAACACACATAGTATGCCTCTGAAACCTGGAGCCTTAGCCTGCCTGTCGGCGCTGCGTCTCCATACCCTTATGCCACCATTACCGCCGGAAACCGGGACTCACCACTCTTCTCACATCTGGCTCTGTTAGGAGCGGAGGCGTGCTGCGGGACTGTACGCTCACCGTGGTGGGGCTTGCAAATAAGTCCCTCAGGAGCTATGTCCTGTCAGCGGGGAACGGGGCCATTAACCCTTCAAGAGGTTGGGCCATTCACCCCAAGTCCCACGAAGCAGGCAGGCTGGTACCAACCAGTCCTGCCTGAAAATAACAAACAGAAAAAATAAATACAGAAAACTTTTCAGGAGCTTCCGTAAGCGTGACCGGCTCCTCCGGGCACATTTTCTAAACTGAGTCTGGTAGGAGGGGCATAGAGGGAGGAGCCAGCACACACTATTCATTTCTTAAAGTGCCCAAGGCTCCTAGTGGACCCGTCTATACCCCATGGTACTAATGTGGACCCCAGTATCCTCTAGGACGTAAGAGAAAAGGAGATTTCTGGAAAGACTTACCATTGTTAAATCTCTTTCTGCGAGGTACACTAGATTCCACAGGGAATAACATCAGGGTGTAGAGTTGGATCTTGATCTGAGGCACCAACAGGTACCAAAACTTTAACTGTTCCCAGAATGCACTGCACCGCCTCCTCTATATCTCCACCTCCAGGCACTGGAGCTCAGTTTTGTTAATCAGTCCAATGCAGTGGCAGGTAAAAGAGACAATAGTAGTTAGCCACAGAGAACCACATTATCATGACAGGAGAAGGTACCAGCGGCTAATGCCAGATGAAGGCCTAAGTCAAGGCCCTGTTGCAGGAAAGCCAAAAGTTTGGCGGTACTGAACTTGTATGCATCATAATTCTTAGCCGCACACCAGGTGAAGTAAGAATTCCAGACCCTATAATAAATCCGGGCCGAAGCTGGTTTACAGGCTTTCTTTTTTTTTAATTCAACAATTTTTATTAGATTTTTATATAGAAATACAAAAAACAGGGAAGACCTTCATGGTACAGACAAACCAGAGACCGGAGAGAAACCGGTCTAGTTACAGTGTTCCAATGTAAAGTGCTTTTAAATCACATCAGTGAAATCAACAAATACATATATGGTCGGTAGCTGTGGGCTTGGGTAAAAGGCATAGGATGGACAATCTTAATCTACATGAGGTCTAAGAAATGGTGAAAACAGTACCCGTTTGCGTCTCAGCATACGAAGTCATCATATACCCAAGGTCAAGCACCTAGTTTTACCTGAGAGATCACAGAACATCAATATACCAGAGAGGTCAATGAAGAAGACAGACAGGAGGAGGGGGGGGGGGGGGGGGGACTAATGGGGAAGACAATACAAGTATGATCAGTTCCTGAATGAGTAACGGCCAAAGACATCTTAATTAAGAATAATAATAAAAAGGCATTTTCGGCATGGTTAGCCATTCTAACCAAAGAGAAGGTTCAGTATCTAATTGGCCTCGGACTAAACATACAGCGTGGGGTATTAAGATTAGTATGATTACATTTCCTAGGCAAGGAACAGGAGGTCTCAAAGGAACAGAACATAGGCCTAAGTTATCAATAGGCCCTATCGATTTGTCTATATAGGTACCACTTTGTGGTCTCAAATAATTTATAGATGAAAGATTGTATGTCCGGATCTAAAGTATCAATGTACCTCTCCCACTTCTTGGCAAACCGCCTGACCCCCATTTCTATGTCAGGAAGAGCAGCACGCCTCTCAAAATAAATAATTCGGAGGGTCATGTGTTTTACCGCCATCAAAGAAGGGGTAGACGGTTTGATCCAATTATTAAGAATTTGTTTCTTGGCAATTGTCAAAATGACAGAGATTACCGGAACAATATCTCTATCTTCAGGCCCAAGAGACCATTCCCTAAAATCAAGTAGCAAACAAGCCTTAGGACGTTTTATTAACTGTAAGTTAAATACTGTGTTGAGATAAGCGACCACCTTATACCAAAACTTAGATATTTTCCGGCAAGACTACATATTGTGGTACAAGGTGGCGCTCTGCGCAGTACATTTGATGCAACAGCCAGTGTCGTCTGGGACCATGTGTGCCCTCTGATTAGGTGCTATATATGCCCTTTGGAGCGTTTTCAAGTGTACCTCTTGCAAAGAGGCGGAATATAAGGACCTAAAAATGGGTAAAATGTTATCTAATAATTCAGCGCTCGATCCCATATTGGGGATATCTCTGGACCATGAGGACAGCGCGGGTTCCCAGAGCCGGTCTCTATATGAGACCCTAAAGGTGTTTCTGAAATAATTAAGATGGTAAGGACAATCTTTAGTGAGCACCATTAGGGTGCGCAGCGGGTCTGTGGTAGCCTCAGAAATCATAGGATGAGACTGGGATTGAGCAAAATGCCTAGCCTGTAGGTACATAAAAAATTCCCGGTGGGATATACCAAACTTTATTTGGATGTCAGAGAAAGAAAGCACTGCGTTGCCTCCTGGGTCATATATGTCTCTAATAGCTGCGATCCCCTTTTTTCTCCAACTCAAAAAATGTGTGTTATCAAGGCCAGGAAGGAAACATGGGTTACCCCAGAACGTAGTGTGAAGAGAGGTGTCAGGTTTTCTCTGTGCTTTAGTGTGTGTGACCTGCCATGCTCGATATGTATGCCAAAACAAAATATTCTGTTTTATCCCAGATGGGAGGCGGGAGTTTGGGGTGTGTAAGAGTGCAGCAGGGGAGAAAGGGTGAAATACAGCCAGTTCAAGTGTCAGGTTCGTAAATACTGATCTGCCCCAAAGCCAGTCTGTGATATACCTGTACATTGCTGCTCTACTAAATAGGACTGGATCCGGGATTCCCATACCTCCCTCTTCACGTAATAGCTGCAATCTAGCGTAGGGGACTCTTGGTCGTTTTCCGGCCCATAGAAATCTAGTGAAACATTGCTTAAGGAAAAGGACATCTTTCTCAACGAGGGCAATAGGGAGCATAAGCAGGAAATAAGCAATCTTGGGAAATATCACAGATTTAATAACCTATGCACGACCCATAAGAGATAAGGGCAGGGACGCCCAATCAGTAAGTATTTTAGACACCTTGGACAAAATAGGACCAAAATTAATCGCATATAGATCCGGGAGAGAAGTAGGAATCTGAACTCCTAAATATTTAAGACTATCTCGGGTAACTGGGAATCGGGACAGGACCGGGTGTGATGGAAAGAGGGAGGAGTCCCCTGAAAGGAGAAGGAGCTCGGATTTGGATATATTAATCTTGTATCCCGCAAAAGAACCAAATTGTTCAATCAGGGAGACAATCGCAGGGATGGACGTATCAGGATGGGAAATAAATAGCAGCATGTCGTCGGCATACAGTGATAATTTTACCGTGGTGTCCATGATTTTTATGCCTGCAAATTCGGGAGAGTTTCTCAGGGAAACAGCTAAGGGTTCTAAAGCTAAGGCAAATAATAAAGGTGACAAGGGGCAGCCCTGTCGTGTGCCACTCTGGATAAGGAAAGGGGAAGAGAGAATACTATTCCCCAAAACTTGAGTGGAGGGAGATTCATATAGACGGGAAATAAGAGAGACAAAGTCCTCAGGTGCACCAAAGCGATGGAGCGTTTCATACAGATGGTCCCAGGTGACCAGGTCGAACGCCTTTTCGGCATCAATGGATAATAATACATTAGTATCCGTGGGTTTGGAAAGCTGAAAGGCCTGCATAACAGTCAAGACCTTTCGGATATTGCTCACTGATTGCCGACCCCAGACAAATCCAGTCTGGTCCGTATGCACTATGTCAGGGACTATGAATTTGAGTCTATTTGAGAGGATTTTAGTGAATAATTTATAATCCGTGTTTAAAAGGGAGATCGGACGATAAGAGCTGGGAGACTCAGGATCCCGGCCAGGCTTCGGGATAACCTTTATGACGGCTGAATTAAAATATTGGGGCAAGGAAGCACCCTGCATAAAAGAATTAAATAAGACAGAAAGAGGTTCGCTCAGTCTAGTAGATAGAATTTTATAGTAGTCATTGGCGAAACCGTCAGGACCCGGAGTCTTCCCAGTCTTCAGTCCACCTATTGCTAGAGAAACTTCCTCAGTGGTGATAGGTGCAAGAAGAGAGGTACAGTGCGACTCTGACATTTGAGGCAGATCAGTAGAAGACCAAAAGCTAGACTTGTGTGTCTGGTTGATAATAGGACGTGCATACAAAGTGGAATAAAAAGACTGTAGCACCTCAGCAATCTCGGCCGAGGTCCGTACTCTGTCTCCACCATGGGTGAGCAGAGAGTGAATGACCACTTTAGGGTGTCTGCCCTTTAATAAACGTGATAACAGTTTGCCAGACTTGTTGCCATATCTGTAAATGCTACAGTCTCTTGAAAATGAATATTTCGCTTCCAATTGAGAAAGGAGGGTATCGAACAGTGTTTTTTGTGTAAGGTACCGTTCTCTAGTAGAAGGGGAGGGGGAGGACTTAAATTCCTGGAAAGCGAGAGTGAGAGCCGCCTGGGCTTCCAAATATTGTGAATTTAAATCTAAATCCCTTTTTTTACTATAGGAAATAATGTGTCCCCGGATAACTGATTTTGACGCCTGCCAGAAAAGAGCAGGATCATCGCTCAGAGTTTCTCCATTGTGCATATGATAATCCAGCCACGCTGCATCTAATGAGGAGCGGAATTTTAGAGAGCCACTTAAATGAGAGGGGAAGTGCCAGGAGCGGAATGGGGATTTTTCTGAAAGGAGCATCAATTTCATCCAGCATAGAGCATGATCTGAAATACAGATATTCTCAATTTTTGAGTCAGCCACTTTTGAGAAAAGGGATTCAGATAATAGCAGATAATCAATCCTCGAGAACGTGTGGTGCGTAGCTGAGAGACATGTAAACTCCCTTTCTAATGGATAGCATGCGCGCCACACATCCACTAAGGACAGCTGCGAGCAAATGTAGGGGATACCAATACGCGGTAACGAGGGGGGAGTGCGGGGGGGAGGGGATTTATCCATGGTTTTAGAAGAATATATATTAAAATCTCCACCCAGTATTATGGGAATTTCAGAGTGACTTAGTAGCTTAGTGACCATGTTCGTATAGAATTGCCTAGAGTACTGATTAGGGGCATAAATATTACAAAGTAGGAACCTGGATGCATACAATGTGACATCTGCCAATACATACCTACCCTGAGTGTCATCTATAATAGCTTGGACAGAGATAGGGACCGTGTGTCGTGCTAATATAATCACTCCTCTAGCCTTAGAAGAGAAGGAGGAAGAGGCTACCACAGACCAACCCATAGTGTTCAGTTTTACCACCTCATTTGGCATAAGGTGAGATTCCTGAATGAAAACAACATCCATGCCCACCTTCCGAAGATAGAGCAAAATCTTTCTGCGTTTAGCTGGGGAGTTGATCCCTTCCACATTCCACGTGCCTACACTCAGACTAGCCATGCATCAAATGACCTGGGAGAACCTGAAAACATGCACAGTAACCATAATATCTACAGCCGTCGACAAACAAATACCAAACATACCGAGGTGGACACATAAGGAAAAGAAGGGGAGGGGGAGAAGAAAAGAAGAACAAAAACATAGAAAACACACAGAATATAACATTAAAATTGTGAAAGAAAGTCCTGCTAAGGACGATCATAACTTCAGAAAACAAGAACAACCGGTTCGAGCAAGCACAGAGGCTGTCAAAGACCACCACTGAGCCAGCCAGAATTTGATAACCTGAGAAAAAAAAGTGAGGGAGGGGGCGCCCTTACCCACCCTCGGCAACATATTATATGAAGATATATCTAAGAAAATTAACCAGAAAATATCAGAGCACACAGAGCATGTTACAGAAAAAGAAAAATGCAGCCTGTCACATAAATAAAAGGATGGAAATATCTCCTCTAGACATATGTAAACATTCTAGAAAGATTGCATTTCCAGGAGAAAACAGCAGATGTATAAGAAAAATCTAAAACATAAAACAAAGTAAAATGGTTCGGCCCGTTGTATAAGACCAAATGCTCTTTTGTGGGGAAAAACACCTGCGGCAGCTTCTACCGCAATAATTAAATTATATTAGATTGGCGGGCATCGCCAGAAACAGATAAGTCCAGGAACAATACTCAGCCATCCCTCTCCAGGGTGTCGTCAACCTGAGAGGAGTCGTCATCTGCCTGGGAGGCCTCGGAAACATAAGCCTCTGCATCTGCAAGATTTGTAAAGTCTCGAAAAGAATTTCCATCAAACAGACGTAGTCTTGCAGGGAAGAGCAGAGCAAATTTTTTATTCGCCTTAACCAAACGAGAGCAAAGGGGGGTAAATTCTCGACGGGCCCGGGAAACCTCCGCGGAGTAGTCCTGGAAAATGGCCAAACGAGCTCCCTCCCATTGTAAATTTCTATGCTTCCTGGATGCCGACCATATTGCCTCCTTATGGAGAAAGTTCAGACATTTAAATATGACCACACGTGGTCTGCTATTAGGTGCAGAACGTGGGGGACCCAGTCTGTGGGCTCTCTCAATAACTAAGCCGGTGCATTCATCTTGGATATGCAGTAAATCAAGGAGGGACGTTTGCAAAAACAAAGTCAAATCAGGACCTTTCAGTGACTCAGGGAGCCCCAGCACCCGAAGATTCGATCTCCTCGATCTATTTTCAAGATCATCAACCTTGTTCAGCAGTTGAAAGTGAGATTTCTGGAGCTCATCATATCTGTGCTTAAGATCCCCAACATCCTGAAAAGTCTCCCCCAGCCTTTGTTCATTTGTAAGAACAGTCTTGGTGAGCTGCTTGATTTGGGATTTTAGATCTTTTACTGCCTGCTGCATTTTAACAGCATGTGCATCCATGATAGGCTCCATGGCATCCCTAACAGCTCTTACTACATCTGCATAAGTCACTGGAGAGACAGGGGTACAGTCAGGCTCACCTGAGGGAGAAGTGTGTTTTGCAGAAGCCTGTTTGGTGCTGCCAGCAGCCTGCAGACTCGTTTGTGAGTTAGATGCGGCGGCCATCTTGGATTCTCCCGGCCGTCTTTCAGACCTTGATCTTTGGACTTTAGGGGGCATAGGGGAGGACAGAAATCTCTCCATCCAGTTCTCTACACCTTCCCACTGGTATTGTGCGACCGGCGCGGAGAAAAGCCGCGAATTAGAGGCGCTGTGTGCTCCGGTTGCCGAGGGTGCAGGAGAGCTGCAGCAATCAGCTTCTCCTCACATGGGCGCCGGAACCGGAAGTCATCTGGTTTACAGGCTTTCAACAGTTTGAATGACCGCCTCAGAAAATCCTTTGGCCCTCAGGAGTGAAGATTCAAGAGCCACGCCATTAAAGCCAGTTGGGCAGATCCTGGTAGACACAAGGGCCCTGAACGAGGAGGTCTGGGCGTTTGCGGAAGTAGAAAAGGACGCTTTATCGAGAGACCCTGCAGGTCTGAGAACCAATGCCGTCTGGGCCACGCTGGTGCGATTAGAAGAAGTATTCCTCCTTCTTGCTTGAACTTCCTTATTACCCTGGGCAGGAGTGACACCGAACACGCACGGCAGCCAAAAGTTCCATGGAATTGCCAGTGCGTCCACGAACGCTGCTGGAGGATCCCTTGTTCTTGTTCCGAAGACCGGAACCTTGTGATTGTGTCAAGACGCCATCAGGTCTACATCTGGTAGGCCCCACTTGTCCACTAGGAGTTGAAAGACTTCTGGATGAAGACTCCATTCTCAGGCGTGAACGTCCTGACGACTGAGGGAGTTTGCTTCCCGGTTGAGGACCCCCGGAATGAACACTGCAGATATGGCTGGCAGATGGCGTTCCACCCATAGAAGAATCTTTGACACTTCCATTATTGCCATGCGGCTTCAAGTGAAACGTTGAATGTGTGTGTCCAGCAATGCCCCCAGGTGCACCATGCTCCAGCAGGGACCAGGGAGGACGTCTTCCAATGGATGAGCCACCCGTGGGCTTGCAGGAAATGGACCGTCCGTTCCAGATGATGGATGACAACCTCCAGGGAGTTTGCCAGGATCAGCAAGTCGTCCAGATACGTCAGGATCCTGATGCCTTGACAACGGAGAATGGCCGTCATGACTGCCATGACCTTGGTGAAGATCCGAGGAGCTGTGGTCAGTCCAAAAGGCAAGGCTTGAAATTGATAATGTAGGTTTCCAATAGCAAACTGCAAATACCGCTGATGCGACATGGCAATAAGGATGTGTAGGTAAGCATCCTGTATGTCCAGGTATACCATATAGTCCATGGGCTCCAAAGCCAGAACAATAGAGCGAAGAGTTTCCATACGGAATTTGGATACCTTCACAAATTTGTTCAAAGACTTGAGGTTGAGAATGGACCGGGAGGATAGATTCGGGTTCGGAACTAGGAACAGTGTTGAATAGTACCCCCTGCCTCTCTGAGACAGAGGCACCTGCACTATCACTCCTGTGTCCAGGAGGGATTGCACCACCAAATGTAGAGTTTTTGCTTTTAACGGATCCAAAGGGATAATGGTCGAGCAAAACTGGTGAGGGGGACGTGTCTTGAAATAGATGGCGTATCCGTGAGTGACGACTTCCCCTCACCCAGGTGTCTGAATTGGTCTGTAACCATACCTGGGCGAACCGCAGAAGCCGGTCTCCCACCCTGGGATGCCCCAGGGGGAGTCCCGCCCCATCATGCAGTAGGCTTGTCTGATTTGGAAGCAGGCTGATGGGCGGCCCAAGATCATTTAGGTTTGGGCTTAGAGGTTTTGGAAGTGCAAACCTGTTTAGGGTATGCCCGACCCTTTGCTTTACTTGGAGGTCGAAAGGAACAAAAAGTGGTACTCTTTGCCTTCGGAGCCGAAGGATTAGTACTTGGAAGACATGCGGTCTTAGCAGACGCTAAGTCAGTAACAATCTTGTTCAGATCTTCCCCAAATAGTATGTCTCCCTTAAAAGGGAGCACCTCCAAGGTCTTCTTAGAGTCCAGGTGTACCGACCAGGACCGCAACCACAGAATTCGACGAGCCAGTATAGACGTAGTAGACGCTTTGACCGACAGACCACCGGCATCAGGGGCCGCCTCCTGAATGTAATGAGAGGCTGTGGTAATATATGATAGACACTGTCTGGCATTATTAGAAAAATTCAGTGGTAGCTCTGCCTCAACTGCTTGAACCCAGGCTTTAATACCTTTTGCAGCCCAAGAAGCTGCTATAGTGGGTCTATGTACAGCACCTGCAAGAGTGTAAATAGACTTCAAGCAGCCCTCCACATGCTTATCCGTCGGTTCCTTCAGAGAGGTGACGGTAGTGACAGGCAGAGTATATGACACCACAAGATGAGCTACACGTGAGTCCACTGGTGGTGGGGTTTCCCAATTTTTACTTAACTCTGCAGAGAGTGGATAACGAGATAGCATCTTTTTTAGACAGGGAAAACTTCTTTCCTGGAGACTCCCAGGATTCCTGACGTATGTCATTTAAATGGTCAGAATGTGGTAAGACTAATTTAGTAACCTTCTGACGTTTGAACTTATCAGGTTTCTTAGACATATCTGGAGGGTCAGTCTGGTCATCAATCTGAAAAATCAGTTTGATAGCCTATAATAGGTCAGGAACATCAAACTGTGTTGTAGAGGGGCTTCGCTTGGCTGGCAGGGAAGGTGGCTGTGTTTTACATCAGCTCCCCAAGTGAACACGCCACTAAAGCCTAAAAACCCCTTCCACTAACCACAACACAGTCAGGAACTCTCATAGCACCAACTCCTAACCCACTACTACAGCCTGGGGAGACCCGCGGAGTCGGGGAGCGCTTATAAGCGCTTCTGCGGACTGCGGCCTTCTCCCCGGTCAGAAGCCGGGGACTGGATTTTGAGAAGAGCCCGGACCGCCATATCCGGAGGCGGACCCCACAGCCCGACGGCGCCTGGCGGCCTTGCCTGTGTTGCCGGATACCCCTGGACCTCGGTGTGACAGCGGAGAGGCGGCCCAGCATCATCCGGTGAGTCCGCTCCACGCACGGAGCCCGAACCAGCGCCACTGACCTGACTCTAGGCGGCCGCGGCCCCCGCGACACCGCTGCCGCACACACAGCACTGCCGCACATCACGATCCGCCCTGCTGCCCGGACTGTCTGACGCTACCGCTGGCGGCTGTGTCCGACCGTGCGCCCCTCACCCTGCGGGTACTACAGCCCACACTAAACCCCCAGGCTTGCTAAACTGAGAGGCCCCATCCTCAGTTACAAAAAACAACTCCTCCAATACCATCAATAACACCTCCGCTGAGGTCCTTTATAACTATCTCATAAATCACTCAAATCCTACCTGTTCAATGACACTACAAGATTTACAGAAACTGGATTTTATGGGCCCAAGAGAGGCCTTAACATCCCCTCTACAGGTCACGGCCTAACTATTCTTCTGAAGCCGGGGACTCAATTATTCCCTACACCAGAGAGACCCTGAAACAGGTACTTACACAGGCCCTGATCCATTACCCATAGGGAAAGCTCCCCCTGGTGGCTACCTTAAGATAAATCACAGAAGAAATACATTTTAACACACTTAATCACTTGAGTGTTTTTCCAAAATCCTGAGTGAATGACGCTTGCAGACGTATATCACACTTGGATGCCGCTGTCGCGACCACCGTAATGCCCTGCTGATGCCAACCCACAGGGAGCAGCTCCACTGAAGGCATTCTTATGTGAGCTAAGTAGACAAATCTAACCTCGTTGACTTGCACTCAGAGAAAATAACCCCTCCACTGCTGATTGAGTGATGACCAGGAACAAAAGGCCCTCTAAAAAGGCCGAAACATCGACTCCACGAGGAAATATATCGCAATCCGCGATGACATCCTTTCTACAACCCACCCCACCCGCGTTGGCTGGTAACTCACCTATTGCAGATGCTCCCGTACCCCTACAGACCCCCCACACATCTCCTTTCGGCGAGGGAACGTCACGCACTTGCACCCCAGGAAATAGGGACTTACAAGACATCCTGGCTTACATGAAGAACCTACCCACCAAGCAAGATCTACAAGATACAGTGAGGCGGGAACTGGCGGCCGTGAGGCAAGATATCTCACACATCTCGGACCGGGTGACGAGCCTGGAAGACCACCAGGACTCCTCAGACGCATACCTAAAGTCGCTGACTACCATCATTGATGCTCAGTCCTCGGAAATCCGCTCACTCCAGACTCGTCTAACCGATTTAGATAACAGAGGGAGGAGAAACAATATCCGTATACGGGGGCTGCCAGAAGACGTCCCTCAGACGGGTTTGATTGACGCCCTCACAAAAATCTTTAATGAGATCCTAGGCAATGATCCCAATGACACCATTACTTTCGATAGAGCCCATAGAGCCCTAAAGCCTAGAGGTCTCTCTGCAGACAGGCCACGGGATGTGATCTGCAGACTGCACTATTTTTCCCAAAAGGATGACATCATGCGCAAAGTCCGTCAACTCGATGGAGTCGATTTCAACGGCTCACTGATCCAGATATACCAAGACTTGTCCTGGCACACACTCCAACAGCGGAAGGTCCTAAAGCCTCTGACGGATGAACTCCGTAAACGCCAGTTGAAATATTGATGGGGCTTTCCCTTTAACCTCCAGGTCTCCCAATCGGGGAAAACCCACACCCTTAACTCATTTTCGGACTTCCCGGGCTTCTGTACGGGACTGGGCATTCCGAAACCAGATCTATGTGATTGGGACTCTCCCACCCCAGAGTTGCCATCTTTGCAACCCTTACGCACTGGGGCACCCTAGACAGAGGTGCGAAGAGCTGGGAAAAAGTACTCCAACGGACCCCCCCCCCCCCCGACAGGGACTCACGCGACACCTGATAGAACAGTGGAGAATGGACGTAATCTCCCAGAATATAGCGTGATACCATTTCACATCACTGATGGCCTCAAGGCCAACATCTTGCTGTCATTGGGGTCAAGCCCCCCTCCCTTGATATGCCACGAGCCATTAACTGCAAATTCCCACTTTTTGATCATGAGATCCCTTGCAGCGAAAGGAACTCCAGAAGATCCCCCCCTAGGTGAGGATCCACGGATCACCTACCGGAATAATAGAAGAAGATCACGGTTCCTTGCACACAGTGTGGGATTACCTTACGCTTCTGGTGGACCTTTATTCGACATGTAGATGTTACGGGGTCTAGACCTCTTACGCCACTTTGAAATACGGTCTGCACAATGAAGCTCTCTGAACATTAGTCTTATTGCAACCATCCACTTGATGCAACCTACAGTTTAACGAGGTTTACAGTTTACAGTTTATAGATTATACTTAGCAGTTTACGATTATCTAACACTATGCATGCTTGTTTACTTTAACTCAACTTTTGATTATTGACAAGATGCCCTAGGCGGAAGCTCCCTTATCCGCCCTTCACCCGCCCTTGGCAGAAATGCCTCTTAGGTCTCCAACCCTTAGTTGGCTTGGTGACCTCAATGCGGGTTCTCTAAATGTTACTGTTGTTTGTTTTTTCTTCTCCAGGTTTTACCCTTCCCCCATTTTCCCCATGCCCCCGCCCTCCCTCCTTCTTGACCATTCCAGACGTGCAACCCCCCTCCATGACTCATGTCCACCATGACTTCTCCCGGAATAATTAAAATAGCATCAATTAATGCGAAAGGCCTTAATGTCCCAGAGAAAAGAACATCTCTACTGCGGTCCCTATGGGCTGACAGAGTAGATGTCGCGCTAATCCTAGAGTCACATTTCAAAATTTCCGCTAAGAACCCACCCTTGACCAACTTTCGCTTCCCACAGGCCTACTACAATAACAACCCAAACACCAAGTCTAAGGGAGTAGCGATAGTGTTCTCCAGGACTCTCCAACTATCCGATATAGCAGTCCATAAGCCGATCCCAGGACGCCTCTTGGTGGTTAATTGCAAACTATGTATGTGCCCGTACACATTTGTGGCTTTATATGCCCCAAACAAAGACCAGATCCCTTTTTTCCGCTCGGCCCTTTCCCTGATTGAGCCTCTACTTTCGGGAGTTGTGGTTATAGGGGGAGACCTGAACTGGATAATGGACCCATCCTTAGACTCATCCTCTGGTTCACCCCGAACATCCCAATGTCAACACCGACAGGCTAAGCGACTATTCCACGATCTACAGTTGGTAGACTCCTTGAGGATACTCCACCCCTCTGACAGAGACTACTCCTTCTATTCGAACCCGCATAATGCTTACTCACGTCTTGATTACATATTTTTGAGCCACAGACACCTCCCTCAACTAATAGACTCCTCCATAGGCTCGATAACCTGGTCGGACCATGCCCCAATACATATGACCCTTTCAACCCCCCAGCCCGCCCCGGGCCAGTGGACCTGGCGCCTCAACGAGTTACTTTTGCAGGACCAATACTGCAAAGGCGAACTAGAAAAGGCCCTGACAGAATATTTTTCCTTTAATGACACTGACGAGGTCTCCAAGGTCACTCTGTGGGAAGCCCATAAATGCACCATAAGAGGCAAACTCATACAGCTGGGGACTTTCATGAAAAAACAGAGGTCAGCTCATATCACTAAATTACTAGAACGTCTCCATCACCTCGAGTCCTCACACAAACTGTCCCTTTCAGAACCTGACTACTTAGACCTGATAGATACTCGTGCCCAATTGAAAAAAGCCCTCACAGATAGCATTCAGCTTTCTGTCCGCAAATGTAACTCCAAATACTACCAATGGGGCAACAAACCTGGCCGCCTTCTGGCCCAAGCCCTCAAAGCGCAACGCTCATCCTTGTACATCAATAGCATAAAAGACAGGGGCGGAACCCCCCGATTCAAGACCCCTGAAATAGCCGTGTGCTTTAAACAATATTACTCCCTCCTATACAACCTAGAGAACCGAGACGAAAATACATCCACCCCCTACAACTTCTTGCAGGCAAAAGCATACTTAGAAACAGTGTCCTATCCTGTTCTAACCCGAGCAGATAGAGAAACACTAGAGCAACCCTTCACCCAACTAGAATTGGAAAGTGCGCTAGCCTCGACTCCCACTGGTAAAAGTCCGGGGCCAGATGGCTTCACACTTATATACTACAAACAATTCAAAGATCTACTCTCCCCCTACCTTCTCCAGGCCTTTAACTCAATCTCTGCAGACACTCATTTCTCGACCCAATCCTTGGAAGCCCACATATCGGTACTGCCTAAGCCTGGTAAGGACCCCTCGGTGTGCTCCAGTTACAGACCCATATCCCTTCTAAACATTGATGCCAAGCTGTTTGCTAAATTAATGGCAAACAGACTAAACATACTACTACCATCACTGATTCATAATGACCAGGTGGGCTTTGTCTTAAACCGCGAAGCCAAAGACAACACCACTAAAGTCCTCAGCCTAATCCATATTGTGTCCCAGGGAGGCCCTCCTGCTATACTACTGTCTACTGACGCTGAGAAGGCCTTCGACAGAGTCAGTCGGGGCTTTATGAGGTCTGTCCTGGGGCACATAGGACTGGGCCTGCTGGCACTTGGCAGAATCATGGGACTCTATAGATCACCCACAGCCCGGGTTCGAATCAACGAGACACTGTCCGAGCCCTTCTGTATAAGCAACGGGACACGACAGGGATGCCCTTTATCGCCCCTACTCTTTATCCTATGCATTGAGGCCTTTGCAAGGGCCATTAGGGCTAATACCCACATCACAGGCTTGACTGTAGGGGATACAGAACATAAACTCTCTCTATTTGCTGACGATCTTTTGGCCACAATAACGCGCCCGACCACCTCCCTTCCCCATTTCATGCAGGAGCTGACTCACTTTGGACAACTTTCCAACTTTAAGATAAACATGTCTAAATCCTGTGCCCTGAACATATCCACGCCCCCCGCTACCGTGAATATGCTTAAACGATCCTTCCCTTTTACTTGGAACACCTCACACCTGCCCTATCTGGGTATACTGCTGCCGAAAGACTTATCCCATTTGTTTAGCTTGAACTTCACCCCCTTGCTCCGGATGATCAGAGCTGATTATAGTAGATGGTATCTTAAACCACTTTCATGGTTGGGGAGAGTAAACGTTGTAAAAATGAATACGCTCCCTAAATTACTGTACAAATTGCAAACCCTCCCGATATAAATCCCGGACTCCTGGTTCAGATCCATACAACTCCTGACACAGCAATTCATATGGTCTAGGAGAAGACCTAGAATTAGCAGATCCACAATGATCCGCTCCACTCGGAACGGTGGCTTTCAACTACCAGACATTAGAGGCTATTACTGGGCAATACTGCTCAATAGAGTTTTGGACTGGACGAGGAGTCGGGACACTAAACAATGGGTAGCATTAGAGGGACTCTACATGCAGCAATTCCCAGAGATCTTCCCATGGCTCCCCTCCCTGCCTAAAACCCCTAACACCCATCCAACAATCAACGCAACCCTCTCCTTCTGGAAAAAAGCACGCAACTGGCCAAACATTTCATCTGCTTTTTGCCCACTGACATCCTTTCTAGCCAACCCCGACTTTCAATCGGCCTAACACCATCCCACTTCAGTAATTGGGCTCTCACGGGTCTCTTTAGGGTAGGCCAACTAGCAACCCCCACAGGGGTCAAGCAGTTCTCAGAGGTGCGACTAAAGTGGGATATCCCACAACAAGACTTTTGGAAATACCTACAACTTAGGCACTACATACACACCGGACATAGACACCCCCAAGCTTCAAGGGAATTAACTCAGTTTGAGAGGTTGTGTGTTTCCAGAGGCACCCCCCAACATACAGTTTCAACACTCTATAAACTAATACAAGACACTGAAACCCAAACACGCACATCCTTTCAAAAGGCATGGGAGAGAGACCTGGAAACTCGATTGACGGACAGAGAGTGGCAAACGATATTCCTCAAAGCCCATACAAGCTCAGTGTGCATACAAACTAGAGAAACCCAATACAAACTGATAATGAGGTGGTATAGACACCCCTCTCTCCTCCACCACATGTACTCGGGAGCTACGGACAAATGCTGGAGATGCCTTAGTGCAACAGGCTCCCTAATGCATATTTGGTGGACTTGCCCCTTAATACGCCCTTTCTGGGCAGAAGTCATTTCTATCTCACAAAAAATACTTCACACACTTGTTCATACAGACCCGGCCTTCTGGTTGCTCTCACTCCCCTAATTCACTGGCACAACACAAAACGTCACTGCTCCGTCACCTATCCAACGCAGCGCGGGCAATCATCCCCACATTATGGAGGTCCCCAAACCCACCTACGAGAAAACTATGGTTTGAGAGGATTAACTACTACATGAACATGGAAAACATTCTTTTGACATCTAGAGATAAACTCGGGGAATTCATGGCCATGTGGATGCCATGGATAGAATATACATCTTCCAAAGACTACAAAGACTACCTCTGTGCAACCAAATGAGCTAGCAATGCAATAAGCACCCCATAACGGAGACATAACATCCTCCTCATAACCCACGAGCCCCCTGGAATTGGTCAACCCCGATCCCTGACCCCCCCCTCCCCCCATTTCTTACCTCGCCCACCCCCCCATCCTCTAATTACTTTAATATTACCATCTCGAAGCTATGATTAGATTTATTGTATAGACAGAAAGCAAATGGACAACGTACTAAATGTTACGGGATGATGTACCAACGATTTTTCTTGTAATGACTTATAAAACCTGTGACAATTTACCATTTTGATGCCATAAGATTGGAATGTACTTAATCCTAACCACATTTATAATGGCTTTCAGATCTTAAATGTGATGTAACCTTCGATTTTTCTTTAATAGAAACAATATACAAAAAAAACTGTGTTGTAGATTCCCCATCAGAAGCATCTGCATCAGTGTCTGATGGATCAGTATCCGAAACATGTGTGGATTGTGAGGAAGAAATGGCCCGCTTGCATGACCCTTTTGTCATAGGAGGGCGAGGGTTAGACTTTTGTTTAACCAAAGACTGATTTAACTGCTGTAACTGAGTAGAGAGAGTATCCGCCCATGGCGGTTTAACTACAGGGACAATATGTGGCTGTAATGTCACAGGAGGTCCCACAGGGGGCGCAAGTCTTGTTACTAGCGTAGTCAGTAAATTAGAAAAAGCAGCCCAAGTTGGGTCTTGGTGTGCCACCGGTGCTGCAGGCTGACTGAGGAGTACAGAACCCCCAGCACCTGGACCCTCAGCTGGAATATTTTCCTCAGATAAATCCATGGCGTCAGCACTGCATGATGCAGGATCAGCCACATAGCTCCCGCCCTGTGCAGAAGACATTGGTGGTCATTCCGAGTTGTTCGCTCGATGCTGTTTTTCGCAACAGAGCGATTAGGTGGAAAATGTGCATGCGCACGGTACGCAGCGCGCATACGTTCAGTAATTTAACACAAAACTTTGGAGATTTGCACAAGCTCGAGCGACGTTTTTTAATCGCTCGAGTGATCGTAGTGTGATTGACCGGAAGTGGGTGTTTCTGGGTGGTAACTGGGCGTTTTCCGGGAGTGTACTAAAAAAACGCAGGCGTGCCAGGTAAAAACGCAGGAGTGGCTGGGGAAACGGGGGAGTGGCTGGGGAAACGGGGGAGTGGCTGGCCGAACGCAGGGCGTGTTTGTGACGTCAAACCAGGAACTAAACGGAGCAAGGTGATCGCAATCTAGGAGTAGGTCTGGAGCTACTCAGAGACTGCTTGAAAATTTTTAGTAGCAATTCTGCTAATCTTTCGTTCGCAATTTTGCTAAGCTAAGATACACTCCCAGAGGGCGGCGGCCTAGCGTTTGCAATGCTGCTAAAAGCAGCTAGCGAGCGATCAACTTGGAATGAGGGCCATTATTGTGAACGTAGGCTTCGGGCGTAACAGTACAATATAGCCAGACACAGTACCTGACAAAACCCCCTGTGGAGTGTGACTGCAAATGCAGAGCACAAACAGAGGATTTAAGTGGTATATGGTGACTGAAATACACAGAAAAATACAAAATAGTATATCCTGTGGAACACTATATATGGGACCCTGATGCACTTAGCCCCCATCAGGGTACAGAATCCTAGGGATAGCAATATGCGTGAGATAAACGGAATAGGAATCACACAGCAGCTATAGGCACACACACAGTCACATGTACAATGCAGAAATTATTATATACAACAATAAAACTGCACTGGACTAGTAATACTGCATATAGCTATGTATGTATACAGATATAACAATGCACAGTAAACAATGGATGTATATCACAGTGTGTACTTGTACTAAATATTCATATAGTTATGCACTTGTTCTTAACTAACACTGTCTAAACGACATGTAGAATACTTAAGTGTCCTGTAAATGCAGAGCGCTAATGATACAGGCGGCTTTACAGAGGAGACAGTGCCCAGAATCAGCGCAGCTCTGTGTAATGGCGCCCAAACGCTGACAGGGAGTGAGGGAGAGAGAGAGATGCAGCTCCAGGGTGGGAACATCTGCTGTAGATTGCGCCTGGGGCTGGGGGGAGGGGCTACAGGTCAGCGCCTTATCCCCTCTGCTGGACTTCACCACCGGGTACTATGGAGCCTATGTGAAAGGGATTTTAGTAAATCCGACCTGTGCTCCTTGCCCTGGTAGATACAGTGAAGTCCTGCACGGCCACAGTGTCCACACCAGCGGCACGGTCTGTATCCAGAGACCGCAGCCAAATCGCGATTTCAGCGGGTCCCACCTGGGGGACCCTCTTACCTCCTCCCTAACGTGCGGCTACGCGATCCAGGAGAACAGTGGCGGTATGTGTGCCTGATGAGACCGGAGCGCCTCCACTGTAAGTACCCGGCAACCAGGGCACGGGAGTATACAGCGCCGCTGGGGGAGGTGAGGGAGCCGCAGCACGATATGTCAGTATGACACATAGCATCTAGTGCCTATGTTGCGGCCCTTGAAGTCTTCTTCTCAGAAAAGCTCTTTTCAGGGCTGCCTGGTGCAGCCCTCCCTGTTAGCTGCCTGCACTGCAGGCACCAACTTACAAACTGAGCTCCAGAGCCTGGAAGTGGGGATATAGAGGAGGCGGTGCAGTGCATCCTGGGAACAGTCAAAGCTTTAGCCTGTTGGTGCCTTGGCTCAAGATCCAACTCTACACCCCGATGTTATTCCCTGTGGAATAGCAGTGTACCCCCGCTGCAGAAAGTACCAGTAACTGCAAAATATTTCCACTGTACTGTACCATATGCAATCTTGAATGGAATGTAAATAGGTAGGACATGCACATACTGCTCCTGAAAGTCATTCTACTTCGTAAATAAGTATTCGTAATTAAAATGTCATAGTGGCTTTTTTTGTTATTCTATTAAATTGGCTATCATCAAATGAAGGCTTATAACCAATCGATAAAAATAATAAAAGTAGTCAGGCAGTGAGCTGCTACTGTTGTGTCTAAGGGTGCCCTCACCCCTAAATCTGCCCCTGACGAAAGAGCTTGCAATCTAAAAGACTCAGTAACATCAGTAATACTAATAATTATTTAGTATAAAACAGTCTACTTTAGAAACAGAGCGTTCTTGTCCAAAGAGATTGCCATCTTTTAAAGAAAACACACCATATATTATACCATATAATCACAATCTCCTACCTGTGGGCAATTATGACAATTAAATAATAGGAAACTAAAAATAAGGCAAGAAAAGTACATAGTAGGTGTACAGAAGTTTGTGCAGCCCATTATCTAAAGAAAATTACCCTCCAGTACAGACAGCTAGTTCTGCAGCTGCGGAAACATGCCCACAATGTATTTCAATCACTTTAGTGTTTTGCTTGCAGGTTGAAAATATGATAAGTTCTACAATGCCTGCTGTTCTTCTTTTCAGAAAGCAGAGATTAACATTTCCAGGTTCAATATGATTTAAATCAAACATTTATGGTGTGATTTCATTTCTAAATCCATTATCATATACTGAAGACAATAGACTTTACCAAAAATATTCTAAACGTCTTATGTATAAAACAGTGGCATAACTAGAAATTTTTACCCCCCAAGCCAAAACATTCACTGGCGCTATACCCCCCCCCCCCCCCCAACCCATAACTGCCACCAGTAAAGTGATGAATCTGCAAAAAAAATGGGAGTGACTTTGCTGAAATGGGCGTGGCCTTGCATTGCAGGAAAAGACTATCTTATACCCAAGTTTTGCAACCTGCACGCCCAGACGTTGGCCACCACAAGAAAAAAAAATCCTGATTCATGCCCCTTACATTATTTGTCATTTTTCCTCCTTATAGTAATGCTCAGCATACATTATGCCACATACTGCAATGGCCCATAGACATTATGCCACACACAATAATGCCCCCGACACATTATGCCACACAAAGTAATGCCTGTGACACATTATGCTACGCATCGCAATGTCCGTTATACATTATGCTACACACTGCAATGCCCCTGATACATTATAGCACATACAATGCCTGTGACACATTATGCCACACACCGTAATGCCTGTGATACATTATGCCACACACTGCAATGCCCCTGAGACATTATACCACATACCACAATGCCCGTGATATAGTATATCACACACCGTAATGCCTGTGACACATTATGCCACACAAAGTAATGCCTGTGACACATTATGCTACGCATCGCAATGTCCGTTATACATTATGCTACACACTGCAATGCCCCTGATACATTATAGCACATACAATGCCTGTGACACATTATGCCACACACCTCAATGTCTGTGATACATTATGCCACACACTGCAATGCCCCTAAGACATTATACCACATACCACAATGCCCGTGATATAGTATATCACACACCGTAATGCCTGTGACACATTATGACACACACCGTAATGCCTGACACATTATGACACACACCGCAATGTCCGTGATACATTATGCCACACACCGCAATGCCCATTACACATTAAGCCCTACAGTAAGGCTTCTAATTACTTTTAAATTACCTGCTCGTTGCAAGGGGTTTCATGCTCTTGGTTCCATGCTTGTTGCTAGAGGTATCATGTGCTGGGTTTCAAGCTTGTTGCCAGGGGTAATATTCGTTGCCAGGGGTTTCATGCACTGGGTGTTATGCTCGTTGCCAAGGGGTAATGCTTGTTGCCAGGGATTTCATGAGCTGGGTGTTGTGCTTGTTACCAGGGGGTAAAGCTTGGTGCTAGGGCTGTGCCTCCAGTGCCAGATATTCACCCACAGTGCCAGATAAAAATATGCCCCAATAGTGTCAGAAACACATATGCCCCAGGGCCAAATATGCCCCCCCCAGTGCCAGGTACACATGTGCCCCATATGCACCCCCAGTGCCAGGTGCACATGTGCCCCCAGTGCCCCATATGCACCCCCAGTGCCAGGTACACATGTACCCCCAATGCCAAATATGCCCCCCCAGTGCCAGGTACACATGTACCCCCAGTGCCAAATATGTCCCCTCAGTGCCAGGTACACACCCTCCCCGGGCTCCCCTGCTGCTGTGAGTTTTGGGAAGGAGCTGGAGGGCACAGCGCGCGCCTCTCCTGTGTGTCCCTCCTGGATCTCCGGCGGTGGCATGTCTTGTTAAAAGAAGTGCCGGTTCGTGAGCCAATCAGAGCTTGTGGACAGCTGCCAGTCTGCGAGCTCTGATTGGCTCATGAACCGGCACTTCATTTAACAGACATGCCGCTGCCGGAGACCCAGGAGGGACACAAAGGAGAGGCGCATGCTGTGCCCTCCGGCTCCTTCCCAAAACTCACAGCAGCAATCAGTGGCAGCGGCGGCGCCCCCCGCAGCACTGCGCCTCCAAGCCACCGCAGTGGCTGCGGGGGCAGTAGTTACTCCACTGGTATAAAAGGAGATTTATGGTAGACTTACCATGGTTAAATCTCTTTCTGTGAGGTACACTGGGATTCCACAGGGAATACATCGGGGTGTAGAGTTGGATCTTGCGCTGAGGCACCAACAGGCTAAAGCTTTGACTGTTCCCAGGATGCATTGCATGGCCTCCTCTGTAACCCCACCTCCGTGCACAGGAGCTCAATTTCGTTAACCAGTCCAATGCAGTAGCAGGAAAAAGAGAAAGGTAGATGTTAGTCACATAGAACCACATTCCCACGACAGGAGGAGGGACCAGCGGCTAATGCCATACAAACCCAAAGAAGCTAAGTGCGTCAGGGTGGGCGCCCTGTGGTACCCAGTGTACCTCGCAGAAAGATTTAACCATGGTAAGTCTACCATAAATCTCCTCTTCTGCAGCGGGGTACACTGGAATTCCACAGGGAATACATCGGGGATGTCCTATATCAGTTCCTCAAGGGAGGGGATGCACCTTAGCGGGTATGAGAACCCGGCATCCAGAGGAAGCATCCTGGGAGACGAAAGTATCAAAGGCATAGAACCTAATGAACGTGTTCACTGAAGACCACGAAGCCGCCTTGCACAATTGTTCTGCAGACACACCACGGTGGGCCGTCCAAGAAGGTCCAACAGACCAAGTAGAATAGCAGCAGGAGCCGGGAGCCAGGCCTGCGCATAAGCTTGTGCAATCACCATTCTAATCCATCTAGCCAAAGTTTGCTTGTTCGCAGACCAGCCACGTTTGTGAAAACCAAAAAGTACAAAAAGGGAATCAGACCTCCTGATGCAATCCTTTCCATGTATATATGGAGAGCCTGTACCACATCCAAAGACCGCTCTTTGGAGGACAAGTCAGAAGAGATAAAAGGCCAGAACCACAATCTCTTGGTTAAGGTGAAAAGATGATACCACCTTAGGCAAATAACCTGGGCGAGTTCTAAGAACCGCCCGGTCACGGTGAAATATCAGAAAGGGTGGACGGCAGGACATGTGCCTATGTCCGAAACCCTTCTAGCAGAGGCAATAGCCAGCAAAAGGAGGACCTTGGCAGTGAGCCATTTAAGGTCCACAGTCTCAAGAGGTTCAAATGGAGACTCTTGCAGGGCATTCAGGACAACAGACAAATCCCATGGAGCCACAGGAGGGACATAGGGAGGTTGAATTTGCAAAACGCCCTGAGTGAATGTATGAACGTCAGGAATAGACGCAATTTTCTGCTGAAACTACACAGACAAAGCAGATATATGAACCTGGAGGGAGGCCAGACAAAGTCCTAAGTCCAGGCCTTGTTGCAAAAAAGCCAGAAGCCTGGAAGTACTAAACTTGTAAGCATCGGAATTCTAAGCAGCACACCAGGTGAAGTAAGAATTCCAGACCCTATAATAAATCCGTGCAGAAGCCGGTTTGCAGGCCTTTAGCCTGGTTTGGATAACCACCTCGGAAAATCCTTTGGATCTCAGGAGTGAAGCTTCAAGAGCCACGCAGTCAAAGCCAGTCTGGCCAGGTCCGGGTAGACACAAGGGCCTTGAACGAGGAGGTCTGGGTGTTAAGGAAGAAGAGGATGCTCTATCGACAGAACCTGTAGGTTGTAGAACCAATGCTGTCTGGGCCACGCTGGAGCTACTAGAAGAAGTACTATTCCTCCTTCTTGCTTGAACTTCCGCAGAACCCTGGGCAGGAGTGACACTGAAGGGAACACGTAGGGCAGCTGAAAGTTCCATGGAACTGCCAGTGCGTCCACGAACGCCGCTTGAAGATCACTTGTCCTTGATCCGAAGACCGGTGTCACGATCCGGGTATCTGGACGCCATTACCTGCCATTCAGGTGTCTTCTGAGACTGGCCCAGCGTTCCAAGTCCGGATCTCATGTGTCCACACTCTGTGCATCCCTCCTGTCGTTCTGAGACACTACTACAGCGACGCCATGTTTGAATCCAACATGGCGTCTCCCGTCCTCCGCGGCCGTTCCTGTAATATTGTTGCAGGTTCTCAGAGTGGTTTATTATGCCTGCCGCGGTCTCCACGTGTCTCAGCATATAATTGCCATCTGGCGTCTCCTGTCGTCCGCGGCTGGCGCCGCCATTATCACTATGTTTACACATTACATTTCAAACCAGTTTTCCCTCCAGGTTCCAGCATGGGCGCAGCCATGTTGGATTTGATCACATGCTCCAATTCCTCCAATCCACCATCTCTGGAATCTGCATAATTGCCTAGCCAATGCCTTCATAGCAGCAGGTATAAGTATCCTGTGTCTAGGCCAGATAGATGTCAGTGCTTTGAATGTCATACCTTGTTCCAGTCTCTCTCTCCTGTGGCTTGTTTCTCCAGGTTCCAGTTCCTGTCTCCAGCATCCACAAAGAGACCCGCACCTGCTTTCCATCCTGCGGTGCAGCCTGACTTTACAGTCCTCCGTGGCTGTCCAGTTTCCAGCTATCTACTACCTGCTTCCAGCAGCCAGCTTTCAAACAGATTCCAGCTTCTACAAAACACCGGTGCTGATCCAGCGGATCCTATCTTACCAGCAGTATCCACTACCACCGGTAATCATCTATCAGCTATTCTGTTTCTACGCTCACTAGCATCTCACATTATCCCCTCTGTGTTTCATCACCTGGCTGGTTCCATCCAGCACCCACTCCGTGACTTTAGTACCTGGCTGATTCCATTCAGCACCCACTCCGTGTTTTACCACCTGGCTGGTTCTATCCAGCTGATACAGCAGTTTACTCAAATTACCAGATTCATCTGTTACAACTACTGGCATGTTCCTCGGCTATCTCCACTACTACAACCAGGCCTGGTAAGGATTTCTATCAAAGGACTTTTAACATCTGTTCTAACCTACCAGTGCTCTGCAATACCTTCTACGGTTACGTGTTCCAGGAACTGTGTTATTTGCCACTGTCAACTGCTAACCTTGAATGCTGCTTGTTGTATCACTGAGTCTGTTAATAAACTTTTATTTTGAATTTTAACTTGGTTGTCATGGTCACACCTTCGGGTAATTATTCTGCACTTACATGTCCAGGGGTCTGATTAAACCTCCCAGGTTTAATTTCATCTCAGCCCCTACAACTGAGGCTTCCTCCAGTCAGCCTAAACCCTCAGTTGTGACAACCGGTATTTTGAGATTGTGTCGAGACGCCATCAGGTCTACATCTGGTAGGCCCCACTTGTCTACTAGGAGTTGAAAGGCTTCCGGATGAAGATCCCACTCTCCAGAGTGCACGTCCTGACAACTGAGGAAATACGCTTCCCAGTTGAGGACTCCCGGAATGAACACCGACGATATTGCTGGCAGATGGTGTACCGCCCAACGAAGGATTTTTGACACTTACATCATTGCCACGCGACTTTGAGTGCCGCCTTGATGATTTATGTATGCCACCGTGGTGGCGTTGTCTGATTGTACTTGAACAGGCCTGTTCTGTATCAAAGGCAGGGCAAGAGTCAAGGCATTGAAACTGCCTGCAATTGCAGAATGTTTATCGAGAGGAGAAAACTCCTTGGTCCACCGACCCCGGAGAGAGTGTTGCTCTAGCACTGCGCCCCAATCCCGCAGACTGGCGTCCGTAGTCAGTAGGACCCAGTTGGGGATCCAGAAGGGATGGTGCCTGCTCAACTGTTGGTCCTGTAGCCACCAGCTCAGTGACAGACGAACCACCAGATTCAAGGAGAATCATTTAAGACCTGATCCGATGAGAAAGGCCGTCCCACTTGGAAAGGATTAACCTCTGCAGAGATCAGGAATGAAATTGAGCGTACTCCACCATGTCAAAAGCAGACACCATGAGGTCTAGTACTTGCATCGCCGAGTGTATCGACACTCTTGGGCGAGAGAGGAAGTATCCGATCCTGTCCTGAAGTTTCAGGACTTTCTCAGAAGACAAGAACAGTTTTTGGCTGTGTATGTCCAGCAGTGCCCCCAGGTGCACCATGCTCCGAGCAGGGACCAGGGAGGACTTTTTCCAGTTGATAAGCCACCCATGGGCTTGTAGGAATTGGACCGACAGTTCAAGATGACTTAGGAGAACATCTTGGGAGTTCACCAAGACCAGCAAGTCATCCAGTACGGCAGGATCCCGATTCCCTGATGATGGAGATGAGTCGTCATCACGGCCATTATCTTGGTGAAGATCCGAGGGGCCGTGGTTAATCCAAATGGCAGGGCTTGGAATTGATAATGTAGGCTGCCAATAGCAAACCGCAGATACTGCTGATGCGACATGGCAATAGGAATATGCAGGTAAGCATCCTGTATGTCCAGGGATACCATGTAGTCTTCGGGTTCCATGGCCAGTACAACAGAGGGCAGAGTCCATACTGAATTTGGACACACTTGCAAATTTGTTCAATGATTTGAGGTTGAGTATAGGCTGGAAAGACCCATTTGGTTTCGGTACTAGAAACAGGGTCGAATAGTATCCTCTGCCTCTCTGGGACAGGGGTACCGGCACTACCACTCCTGTGTCCAGGAGGGATCACACAACCTAGTGTAGAGCTTGCGCTTTCAACGGATCTGAAGGAATAACAGTCGTGCAGAACTGGCAAGGGGGACGTCTCCTGAAAGAAACTGCGTACCCGTGAGAGACGACTTCCCGCACCCAGGCGTCCGAAGTGGTCTTTAACCAGGCCTGGGCGAACAGCAGAAGTCTACCTCCCACCCTGGGGTCCGCCAGGGGGAGGCCCGCCCCATCATGCAACAGGCTTATCCTGTTTTGGAAGCAGGCTGACGGGTGGCCCAAGACTGTTTTGTTTTATGCTTAGAGGTTTTGTTAGCATGACCCTTTGTTTTTCCTGGAGTTCAAAAGGAACAAAAAGTAGTACTCTTTGCCTTCGGAGCAGAAGGATTAGTACTTGGGAGGAACGCAGTCTTAGCAGACTCCAAGTCAGTCACAATCTTATTAAGATCTTCTCCAAAGAGGATGTCTCCCTTAAAAAGGGAGCACCTCCAAGGTTTTTTGGGAATCTATGTCCACTTTCCAGGACCTTAACCACAGAATTCGGCGAGCCAGAATAGACGTAGTAGACGCCTTGGCCACCATTACACCTGCCTCAGAGTCCGCCTCCTGAATATAGTGGGATGTAGTGGTAATGCAAGACAGATATTGTCTGGCAGTGTCAGAAATATCCAGAGGCAGCTCTACCTCCAGTGCCTGAACCCATGCTTCAATTCCTTTTGTGGCCCAGGAGGTCGCCATAGTTGGTCTATGTACAGAACTGGTGAGTGAGTAAATAGACTTCAGGCATCCCTCCACATGTTTATCCGTCGGTTTCCTTCAGGGTGGTGACAGGCAGAGAAGATGACTGGTGACATGAGAGTCCACCGGCGGTGGGGTTTCCCACTTGGTACTCCTCAACTCCGCAGGGATAGGATAACGAGCTAGCATCTTTTTAGACAGGGAGAATTTCTTTCCTGGAAACGACCAGGATTCCTGACGAATGTCAATGAAATGGTCAGAATTTATCAGGTTTCTTAGATGTAGTAGAGGGATCTACCTCATCATCAATTTGTAGAATCAGCTTACTAGCCTCCACTAGGTCAGTAATATCAACCTGGGTTGTAGATTCCTCGTCAGAAGGAACTGTATCAGTGTCTGATGGATCAATATATTCCCCATCCTCATCAGAAGAGATATCTGGACGCTCCGAGCCGTGCTGACGGGGAGCGGCGGCTTCGCCCCCTGGACGATCATGCAACCTCACCTGCCTTCTGTCACCCGTGGCGGGGCCCGGCGGAGCTCTTGCCGTGGATCTGAGGACCTGGCAGGGGGAGTCCCCAGCACATACCTCACTAGGCTGCAATGAACACCGATCTGCCAGGCATCCCTGATCTGCGGGTTGCTGCTGAAGCCCTGTCAGTGTAGAAGGCTCCCGGTGCTGCTCCCCAGGCCACGCAGATACAGGGTGGCGGCTCCATGTGACTGAGGACCCGGCATCTCCCCTGTCTTCTACTACCTGCTGTGGAGATCACTGGTCGGTCGGAGGTCCTGCTGGCATGAGGTAAGATTCTCAAGCGTGTGGCGCTGGCTGACTGACGCCCCCGGTACCCCATATATGCAGTGGTGCTCGCTGCAGTGGTTCTCCCGGGCACCGGCAGATGATCACGGCACACACCACTCTCTCGCTCACCAACAAGGGGCCTATGTAGATTCATTGTGACAGGGATTGCCTGTGCCCGCTCTCCACTAACTGATCGCGGCCAGCACACCCTTTCTGGGTGCTCTCCCGTCGCTTGCTGCCCAGCCCTGCTGCCCACCATTCAAGTTCTCACTCCTGCCCCCCCTCGTGCCTCACTTCTTCCCTAACCTTAGTCGCAGAAAAAGGGAGCACCGTAGTCCCTGTGGATTGCGGCACACCCATCCCCTGGAAGCAGACGCCTCCACCTCATCTACTTGGGGACCCTCAGCCTAGCTGCCCCGGATCACCCGGCTCTCAACTTCGGTAACCACTTCTGGTCGCTACTGCTTTCTGTGGATCCCCCTGCAGGGGTGGTTGCGGGCATGCGGCAGCCCTCCCCATTCTAATATATTCTGCCCGGATGTGAGACCGCACACCCCAACTGTTGGTGGCCACCTCGCCCACGTTGGTTGCTGCCTTCATCCACCTGCGACCTGTACTTGTCGTCTGCTCATCACCCGAGAAGGCTCCCGTGGTTCACAGCCCTGCCTCGACTGCCCTGCGAGGTGTGGTCCCCCACCATGCTGCAGTGCCCCGCAACTGCCCACGATGCCTAACCGCCTCCATGACCTGCTGATTGCACCATAACTCGGCCCTCCAGTGGTTCTCTCTCCTGCTATCTGGTTGCTTCAATATTGTCTCCTTCTCCAGAGCTTTAATTACCCTTCTCCGCTTCAACCTATTTGCCGAGGTGCAACCATGTCTAAGTCCAATGCGACTACGAGAAAACGTGCGGGTACGGATATCTCTCAACATTCACTAAAAACGATAAGAGCGACAAACATTCCTTGCCTTCAGGCCCCCCTTCTCCTAGTCTATCCTCATCAGATAGAGATGATCCATCCCCCTCACCTGCTCTATCGACCAAAGAGGATATCTTAGCCCTGAAATTGCTTATAGTGGACTTTAAAGAATCACTAGAGTCCAAATTAGATCGAACGGTCACCTCTATTAGATCAGATATCTCATCTCTATCCTCTAGGACCTCCAAATTAGAATCCAGACAGGACATTCTCCAAAAGGATCACATCGAATTGGTCAGGGATGTCGATCACCTCATCCAGGATATATCGGAGCTGCGTGCAAAAAACGAGGACCTGGAAAATCGTGAAAGGAGAAATAATCTCCGAATCCACAACATTCCAGAGTCTATTCTCCCAGCAGCTCTCGAGACATATCTACAAAGGTTGTTCTCCACACTTGTGCCAAGTACAGGCCCTCAGGAGTTAGGGCCCTCAGGGCTTTCCGACCTAGACCCCGTGAAGATGACTACCCCAGGGACGTTATCATACGTTTTCTTAGTTTCAAGGATAAGGAACTGGTTCTTCTCCCGACCCGGGGCAAACCGCATATACGGTTCGAGGATTCCAAGTTACAGTTCTTTCAAGATTTGGCCCCCTCAACAATCCTTAAAAGGAGAGAACTTAAGGACCTAACCTCCGTGCTCCGCACACGTGGGATCCGATACCGCTGGGGATTTCCCTTTAAACTGCTGGTTGACTACAATGGCAAAACTATCGTCATCAAAGATCCAAGAGAAGGAGGGGACTTTCTATCACACCTGGAGGACTCCGACCCCCCACCCGGACCGACTTCTAGCTCTCGATCTGACTGAACACTTCCACACCTGTGGTTTTGAGACCACTTTTCTCGTTATGTTGTTCTATTTACTGCATTGATTGTTTATTTTGTTTTAGACTATCATCCTGGTGATTACTGAATGCCTACTGTTAATTATTTGACCCCTATCTCCCTCGTCACACTTCACTATTTGCGCTACTCATACATCCGAGGCTATGTTTCTCTTACTATCCCTGTTTCCACGGTCCTTAATGTCACCCTGTTATTACTGATACATAACCTATAGTCATGTTTATATACCAGGATGCATAGATAGGATCCTTCAGTAACGTTGTTGCTTAGGTTGTTGTAATACTGTTAATGCTATGACTACTATTAGGTTTTGCACTTTCTTTTTTACTCTAATGCATGTTTTCCACACTCTGGCTCTTCACCCTCATGGCCACAATTGCATACTCCTCACTGACCACCACTAGAGAGACTTGTTCCCCCGTTATCTTTGCCTACCACACAAGTTCACCCTGTTGATTTCTAATCTTTAGCCCTGCCTTCCCAGCTAATCCCTTCTGTTGAGGGAGTACGATTGACACCCGGCACTCCCCCACTTCGGATCCACCGATCCTACTCTCTATGCCTGTTCCTTCTTGCTGGTCATAAGGAACTCCTGCACAGACCCTTCCCCTGACACTCTCTCATAGTATCTGCTTCCTCCTTCCTCTTTCTTCCCTCCTCCTCCGTTGGGTCGGGGCCTGTATTTCGTTCCCTTTCTCTCACCCCCCCCCCCTATATATTTTTTTTTTCTCTCTCTCCCCTTCCTCCTCTTTGCCCCTCATATCCTCCTCTTAGACAACTTTCAAAATGCCCCTAATCTTAACATCTCTAAACGCCAAGGGAATCGATACCCCTCAGAAACGTTCATCCCTGTTCCGTTCTTTCCAGACTCTAAAAGCGGGAATAGTATTTATTCAAGAAACTCATTTCAAATCTCAGCTGCACCCGACCCTGTCCTCTAGGCGCTACCCAATGACCTTTTATTCTTCAAGCCAATCAAAACATAACAGGGTGGCCATTTTTATTCATTCCAAAATCCCATTTACACTGCACTCGATTCACACGGACAACGACGTCTGCTATATTATTTTGACGGGCACACTGGGACATTTGGAATGCACGTTTGCCACTGTTTATGCCCCCAATACTGGACAACCCTCGTTCTTCAACTCTTTTTTCGCAGAATTAACGAAAGTCAGAAAAGGTTATTTACTACTAGGGAGGGACTTTAACACCATCCCGGACACCTACCTAGATAAATATTCTGGCCCATCCAGCCCTCAGAGCGCTTCTTCCTCGCGTTCCTTAAATAAACATGTCCATGAATCTGGCCTCTTTGACGTCTGGTGGGCCTTCAACCCAACAACTAAAGACTACACCTTCTTCTCGATCCCGCACCAATCATACTCCCGAATCGATCTCTTTTTCTGCGGCACGTTAGTCTCTAAGCACATAACGGATTTCTCTATTATCACCAACCCCTGGTCTGACCATTCAATCATTACAGCTCCTTTGACATTCTTGACACCCCGACCACCCGCCCCAACTGGCGATTAAATTAGACACTTCTGAAAATCCCTAAATTTCAAGAAAAGATTAGTCAAGCCATCGCTGACTATTTTTCCTTGAATATTACTGACTTCTCTTGTACCCCATTGGTCTGGGAAGCCCACAAGGCCGTTATTGGAGGCCACATTATCAGCTACGCGTCACATAGGAACAGAGAACACAAGCAGAAAATATCGTCCCTTACAGACGAGGTACACAACCTGGAATCCCTACATACAGTAAGCAAAGGCCCTCACGCTCTCTCTACACACAACTCACTTCCACCAGGGCAGCTCTGAATGCCTTGCTGCCCGAAAAAAACGAGCGCTCACTCCGCTGGCTAAGACAAAAATTCTACGAAAAAAGCAATAAAGCTGATACACTGCTGGCTAGCAGACAGAGCCCAGAAGGCACATACTGCCATTCAGGCCATTATGGATGACAATGGCTCCCTCCAGTACAATCCAGCATCTATTAATTCTCTTTTCAAGGCTTACTATGAGCGGCTTTACAATTTACCTGACCCCTCACCTTCTCTGGCGCCGACTCATCTCACGATCCCTGTTTATTTAGCGTCCTCCGACCTACCCTGCATCGACTCAAACACCTCTTCGGACCTTGATAAACCTATTGCCCCCGAGGAAATTGATCTTGCTATCAAATCTCAGAAGCCGTCCAAAGCCCCAGATGGCTTCCCGATGTCCTATTACAAAACTTTTCAACCTGCGCTACTCCCCCACCTCACAACAGTATTTAATCTTATACTAGACGGGTCTCCCTTCCATGCCCACACAACTAAGGCTGTTATTACAGTGATCCCAAAACCCGATAAGGACCCCCAGCTTATCTCTAACTACCAGCCTATATCACTTCTGAACTCTGACTTGAAAATTTTCGCTAAAGTGTTGGCCAATAGACTCAACCCTATTCTCCCCTCACTCATACACCCTGACCAGGTGGGCTTCGTCCCATCTAGACAGGCTCTCGATAATACTAGACGCGTAATTGAGATTATTCATCACATTAACCAACAGAAGATCCCGTCTTTGGCACTCTCTTTAGATGCTGAGAAAGCCTTTGACAGGGTATCCTGGCCCTTCATGCAGCTGACCCTCCAGCGTTTTGGCTTTCAAGGTAAATGTCTCCAGGCCATTCAGGCCTTATACCAAAACCCCTCAGCGTCGGTACACTCTAACGGCTTGCTGTTGGACACCTTTCAAATCTCAAATGGAACCCGCCAAAGGTGCCCAACTATCTCCTCTTATATTCGCACTTGTCATCGAGCCCCTCGCAAATCGCATCCGCGCCAATCCTGACATCTCCGGGATCTGTGTCAACCGCGTCCAATACACCATCTCCCTTTTTGCCGACGATATCCTTTTAAGTTTGACGAACCCAACTATTTCTCTCCCGAACCTCTTCCGAGAACTGTCTATATATGGCAACCTCTCGGGATACAAGATTAATCAGACAAAATCTGAAGCCCTCTCTCTACACATCCCTAAACCTACAAAATCCCAACTGCAAAGGAATTTTAACTTCACTTGGCGCAAACATTCACTTAACTATCTTACTAAATCCTACAGTTCTCTCTACCGAGCTAACTATCCCCCGCTAATTGCTTCTATTCTTAAGGACATCCGTCAATGGGAATCATACTTACTCTCTTGGGTGGTACGTATCAATGCAATAAAAATGAACGCCCTCCCCAAACTCCTATACTTATTCCAGACGCTTCCAATCTCGATCCCTCACCAGACTCTTGCTACCCTCCAATCCTCTCTATGTAAATTTATTTGGAACCATAAGAAACCCAGGCTAAGATGAGATATCTTAGCTAAACATTCTCAGAATGGCGGTCTAAGCCTCCCTATCCTCCGGCGATATTACGACGCAACTAGGTTGTGCCAAATGATCGCCTGGCATGCTCCAAAACACACTAAACGGTGGGTTGACCTGGAAAGTGATCTCCTGGGAATCCCGTCGATTTCTTACTTACCTTGGCTCTCTGCAAGCAACGCCCACAACCTAGCCACCCCTTCACCCACAATAGGATTGACACTTAGCCATTGGCAGAAATTGAACAAAAAACTAAAACTGTCCACTTACCCCTCCCCTCTGACCCCCATCTGGTATAACCCTGCATTCCCCCCGGGGCTCTCCTTCCAAATGGCCCGCCCTTGGATTTCTGCAGGAGTCACCAGAATTCACCACTTCACTGGGACACACGCCATTAAATCATTCTCTGATCTGCAAAACACATATAATTTACCCAACTCTCTGTTTCACCAATATCTTTAAATCCGTCACTTTATTTCCTCTCTTCGTCTACCATTTCCATTACCGGTTCCCTCCCCCCTCAAGAGACTCTGCATATAAAACTCAACTGATAAGGGCGCCATTTCTTTTCTCTACAAATCTATCCTCATCCCTGAATCTCCTCCTCTTAAGCCGCACGAGCTGGCATGGGAGGCGGATCTTGGGCAAAACTTCGACGAGGAGGGGTGGAGCGCTATTCGTTCTGCAATTTCACAATGCTCCATCAGCGTAGCGATTCGTGAAAACTCGTACAAAATATATTCGAGATGGTCCTTCGTACCGGATCGGCTGCACAGGATTTATCCGGATACCTCCAACCTTTGCTAAAGGAACTGCGGCCATGTGGGTACCTTTTATCACATCTGGTGGACCTGCCCGGTAATCGCTAAGTATTGGGCAATGGTCTGCACGCTCCTCTCTCAACTAATTGATTTGCCCGAACCTCTCTCTCCTGCTAACTTTCTCCTGTGCGCTCCGCCCGACGCTATTTGTAAGGATTCGAAAAAATTGATCCTCTTTATCTCCTGCGCGGCTAAATATCAAATAGCGCATAACTGGAAGAGCCCCAAAGCTCCCAATCGCCAGGCGCTAATAAACAGAATTTGGTTGGTCACACACATGGAATATATTACCAGCCTTCAACGCAACACAGTACAAAAATTCCACTCCATCTGGTTCCCCTGGTACCGGTACCATGACCACCCCCTCCCAGGATTGAACTAAGTAGGAATTTCAACCTATAATTTTTTTCCCTCCCCCTAATCCCCCCCCCCCCTTTTTTTCCTTTCCTTTTTTTTTCTTTTCCCTTCTTCTCTCCCCTCCTCATTTTCTCCATATTTAACGGACCCGCGACCCAGGGAAGGACCTCCTTTTCCCCTTCTTCTTCCTCCATTTCCTGATTTCTTTCTCTAGTTCTCTTCCCATCTGCTTGACCTTTCACATACCTATTGTTTCCATTTTAGCTCGAAACCTTACGAGCTCGAGCTTTCTCCCGATGTTTTATCTCTCTTTTCTCTAGGATTGTATTACTTTTCCCACTCATAATCCCCAGATGTTGCATTATTGTGATATATAGTCTTATTCCTCTACTGTCTCTCTTATTTTTTCTTGGAGAAATTTGACGTTTATGTACTGATAACGGCTTCTCAGCCACATGTATACTGATTTTGTTACTGTTATTTTACTATTTGCTGTTCCGTAGGTTTCTCCCTTTCAATAAAAAAAACTATATGATTATAAAAAAAAAGAAGAAGAGATATCTGAAATATTAGTGGATTGTGAGGAGGAAACTGCCCGCTTAGATGACCCCTTGACCCCAGAGGGGCGTGGGGTAGACTTTTGTCTAACCAAGAATTGATTTAATTCTTGTATCTGGGTAGACAGAGCGTCCGCCCAGGGCGGATTAACTACAGGGACAATATGAGGCTGCAATGGCACGGGAGGTCCCACAGGGGGCATAAGACATGTTACAAGCCTGCCCTGGTGGATATAGTGGGGTCCCTGTGCAGTACAGTGTCCACGCCAGCGGTGTGGTCCATCTCCTGGGACCGCGATTTAGCGGCAGGTCCCATCTGGGGGACCCTCTTAGCTCCTTCCTGATGTGCAGCCACACGATCCAGGTGAGCGTCAGAGTGGTGTGCCTGAAGACAGGTGCGTCTCCGCTGCAAGTACCCGGGAACCCAGCCAAAGAAGTATGCAGCGCTGCTGGGGAGGAGATGGAGCCGCAGCACAGAATGCTAGAATCACATAAGTAGTGCTGCAGCCCTTGAAGTCTTCTTAAAAGCTCTTTTCAGGGCTGTCTAGCAGAGCCCCACCTGTTAGTGACCTGCTCTGCAGGCACCAACTCACAAACTGAGCTCCTGTGCACAGAGGCAGGGTTATAGAGGAGGCCATGCAATGCATCCTGGGAACAGTCAAATCTTTAGCCTGTTGGTGCCTCGGATCAAGATCCAACTCTACACCCCGATGTATTCCCTGTGAAATCCCAGTGTACCCTGCTGCGGAAATGGAGTTTGTTTTTTAATATTAGGCTATCCGCAAATATTAAGCATCCCCCAAATTTATCGATGGGGGACCACAGAAGATCTCAGATATCTTCTGCCTTGCCTCTTTTTCATACACAAAAGCAGGACCCATAGAAACCTATGGTGGCTGCTTTCTTAACGAAATTACCAAGGAGCTGAATGTGAAAAAAAAATACAAAAAAATTATTCTCTCTAATTTTCAACTATAATTCCCAATGGGGCCAAATAATCAAGATCTAAGTCTTGTGTGGGCCAGAAGATTTGCAATTTTCAAAGGTTTATTAGAAAAACCAAACAATAAAGTACTGTATAAATCAAGGAGATGTCAAGTATTGGGAAGAAAACAGCTTTAATTGTATTAGCTGGGAGCTGTGTTATTCCCCCTCTTAGGGGGTCATTCCGAGTCGTTCGCTCGTTGCCGATTTTCGCTATATTGCAATTAGTCGCTTACTGCGCATGCGCAAGGTTCGCAGAGTGCATGCGCTTAGTTATTTTACACAAAAGTTAGGTATTTTACTCACGGCATAACGAGGATTTTTCATTGTTCTGGTGATCGTACTGTGATTGACAGAAAGTGGGTGTTTCTGGGCAGAAACTGGCCGTTTTCTGGGTGTGTGCGAAAAAACGCTGGCATTTCTGGGAAAAACGCGGGAGTGTCTGAAGAAACGGGGGAGTGTCTGGGCGAACGCTGGGTGTGTTTGTGACATCAAACCAGGAACGAAACTGACTGAACTGATCGCAATGGCTGAGTAAGTCTGGAGCTACTCAGAAACTGCTAAGAAATTTCTATTCGCAATTATGTGAATCTTTCGTTCGCACTTCTGCTAAGCTAAGATACACTCCCAGAGGGCGGCGGCTTAGCATGTGCAATGCTGCTAAAAGCAGCTAGCTAGCGAACAACTCGGAATGAGGGCCTTAGATCACTGTGTGGTTCACTCCCTAGAATACATATCAGTGTGAGCTAGTAAAATGTGTCACTTCCAGCCCCCCTCTGTCCCTCCAGTCCAGCCACATGCCCCCTGGTATTCAGTCTTGCTACTTGTGTCCCCTCCAGCCACAAGCCCTCTGTGCCTCCTGTGTTTATTCAGGCTCCAACCCCTGTGCCAGTCGCCTCCTATTTACCTTCTTCGTTGACACATTTTTCTATCCACATTCCAGAAGAATCCTCCTGCAATTAGGGCAGCTGGGTACACAGGGCAATTGAGCACACACACATACTGGGTGTGACGGCTTCAGTGGTAATGGTGCTGAGCAGATGGGGAGGCAGAGCTATGCAAAGGCAGCCAGGAATGCGCATCATCTCCCCCTTTGATCAAGGCAAATGGGCCAACAGTAACTCATCCAGCGTTGGCAGCCCGCATTCCATTGTTTAAAAAAAAGTAAACTTGGTCCGCAAAAATATGCATTGTGGGCCACATGTGGCCCATGGGCCGTGAGATTGACACGTATGCACAAGACGATATGCTCTATGAGTGATATCGTTGAACTTTCCAGAGTCCAGGCCAAACTATATTGCACATACTCGTTAAGCAATTTTTACAAACGACCAACGCTATACAGGAGTTACCCAATACTCTGGTTTTCCAGCTACTGGGTAGGAAATTTCATGGGGGTTGTTTGTAACGTACACACTAGACGATATGCATCTTATCATTAACGACAAAGCCAAAATTGATCTGCGTGTACAGATGACAGTAGACCTCACCAACGACCCGTGGGGGCATGCAGTAACAAAATAGTGCATACTCACTGGACGATATTACAAACGATATCGCTCAAAAGGATAAAAATTAGCAATATCGTAAAAAAAATTTGGCCGAGTGTGTACCCAGCTTTAATCTCAGCTTGCAAAGTTGATTATACTTGACCTGTGAATTAAAGTTCTGTCTGATGAGCGCATTTCCCAGGTCCTCGTTGGTTACTGTAATCCCTAGTTGTGTCGTTACCTCCCTGTAATGAATAGTTTTCTGCATCTCTTCTGTTTTAAATAATTTCCTCACTGTGTTGTTGGTGCCTCTTTTTTGCATTTTGCAAGTTGTACAACATCTTTGTATAACAAACATATTGAATGGCCATTAACCTTTAATATTGCAGAGTTTTCAAGCTTTATAGGTTGTATTCTAGCTAATGTACACAATACAATGCTGTTGTAATTCTTGTCTGGAATTAATCCACTGCCCCCTTAATGCTTGCGTCCTATTGATTCATGTATAGTATTTATCCTTGCTGAATCCGCTGCAGAATGTGCATTGTTTTTCATTTGTGATGACTGGATGTTTTTTAATACAGCAATTTAGAAACAGGATGTACTGAATCTGCAGTATGAAGAGAAATCAGTGCTTACAAGCTGTTTTCAGACGTCCTACATTCTTCTGTTGTCCCCGAATTTGGCTGCTGGATCAATCCATTGCTCCTATTTTTGTGTAACTCAGTCTGCAAATTAGTTTTAGACAGTGTTCTTTATTATTTCTGTATTTTATTTCACTTTCACTTTATTTTGGTTATTTTCCAGCAAAATTTTGAATAACATATTTGTATTTTTATATCCCTTTACCTGTTGCTTTTAACCTACAATTTGAAATGTATGGGTGCTAGGGAAGAGAATGGGGGGGGGGGGGGGGGGAAGTGTCCTTCAAATTAGTGATGTGCACCGGAAATTTTTCGGGTTTTGTGTTTTGGATTCGGTTCCGAGGCCGTGTTTTGGATTCGGATGCGTTTTGGCAAAACCTCCCTGAAAATTTTTTGTCGGATTCGGGTGTTTTTTTTACAAAAAACCCTCAAAAACAGCTTAAATCATAGAATTTGGGGGTCATTTTTATCCCATAGTATTATTAACCTCAATAACCATAATTTCCACTCATTTTCAGTCTATTCTGAACACCTCACACTATTATTTTTAGTCCTAAAATTTGCACCGAGGTCGATGGATGACTAAGCTAAGCGACCCAAGTGGCCGACACAAACACCTGGCCCATCTAGGAGTGGCACTGCAGTGTCAGACAGGATGGCAGATTTAAAAAATAGTCCCCAAACAGCACATGATGCAAAGAAAAAAAAGAGGCGCAATGAGGTAGCTGTGTGACTAAGCTAAGCGACCCAAGTGGCCGACGCAAACACCTGGCCCATCTAGGAGTGGCACTGCAGTGTCAGACAGGATGGCAGAATTAAAAAAATAGTCCCCAAACAGCACATGATGCAAAGAAAAAAAATAGGTGCACCAAGGTCGCTGGATGGCTAAGCTAAGCGACCCAAGTGGCCGACACAAACACCTGGCCCATCTAGGAGTGGCACTGCAGTATCAGACAGGATGGCACTTCAAAAAAATAGTCCCCAAACAGCACATGATGCAAAGAAAAAAAGAGGCGCAATGGGGTCAATTCAATTCAGCAACTTATGAATAGCGCCGGGAATTAGCTCCCGACGCTATTCAATTCAGCTGCTAGTTACACGCAATTGTCGGGAATTCTTCTCTCATCCCCGGCGGATGAGAGAAGAAACCCGACAAAAGTGCTGCCTCGCGGCCGGCGCGAGGGTGATTCTGTCGGGAATCAGCCTCGCGCCGGGGAGTTAAGTCGGAGAATGCCCGGTCTCCCGCCAATTCAACCTGTTTAGTCGGCGAGAACGGGACATCGCCGACTTAACTGGAGCTGAATTGAATAGCGTCGGGAGCTAATTCCCGGCGCTATTCATAAGTTGCCGAATTGAATTGACCCCAATGAGGTAGCTGTGTGACTAAGCTAAGCGACCCAAGTGGCCGACACAAACACCTGGTCCATCTAGGAGTGGCACTGCAGTGTCAGACAGGATGGCACTTTCAAAAATAGTCCCCAAACAGCAAATGATGCAAAGAAAAATGAAAGAAAAAAAGAGGTGCAGGCATCGCAACCAACACAATTGGACTCTCCTTGGGGATTTGTGATTTAGAAGAACGCACAGTTCTTTGCTGTGCTTTTGCCATCTTAACTCTTAAGTTTTCTAGCAGGAGGATGAGTGCTTCCATCCTCATGTGAAGCTGAACCACTAGCCTTGAACATAGGCCAGGCCCTCAGCCGTTCCTTGCCACTCCGTGTCGTAAATGGCACATTGGCAAGTTTACGCTTCTCCTCAGACAATTTTAAATTAGATTTTTGGTTCATTTTACTGAGCTTTATTTTTTTGGATTTTACATGCTCTCTACTATGACATTGGGCATCGGCCTTGGCAGACGACGTTGATGGCATTTCATCGTCTCGGCCATGACTAGTGGCAGCAGCTTCAGCACGAGGTGGAAGTGGATCTTGATCTTTCCCTATTTTAACCTCCACATTTTTGTTCTCCATTTTTTAATGTGTGGAATTATATGCCAGTAATATATCAATAGCAATGGCCTACTACTATATATACTGCGCACAACTGAAATGCACCACAGGTATGGATGGATAGTATACTTGACGACACAGAGGTAGGTAGAGCAGTGGCCTTCTGTACCATACTGCTATATAGTATATACTGGTGGTCAGCAAACTGTGCAAAACTGAAATGCACCACAGGTATGGATGGATAGTATACTTGACGACACAGAGGTAGGTAGAGCAGTGGCCTTCTGTACCGTACTGCTATATAGTATATACTGGTGGTCAGCAAACTGTGCAAAACTGAAATGCACCACAGGTATGGATGGATAGTATACTTGACGACACAGAGGTAGGTAGAGCAGTGGACTACTGTACCATACTGCTGTATATATAGTTATACTGGTGGTCAGCAAAATTCTGCACTGTCCTCCTACTATATACTACAATGCAGCACAGATATGGAGCGTTTTTCAGGCAGAGAACGTATAATACTGGTGGTCACTGGTCAGCAAAACTCTGCACTGTCCTCCTACTAAATAATGCTGGTCCCCAGTCCCCACAATAAAGCAATTAGCACACTGAGCACAGATATTTGCAGCACACTGAGCACAGTCAGATATGGAGCGTTTTTCAGGCAGAGAACGTAGATATTTGCACTTGCAGCACACTGAGCACAGATATTTGCAGCCCACTGAACATAGAAACTGAGAGGACGCCAGCCACGTCCTCTCACAATCATCTCCAATGCACGAGTTAAAAATGGCGGCGACGCGCGGCTCCTTATATAGAATACGAATCTCGCGAGAATCCGACCGCGGGATGATGACGTTCGGGCGCGCTCGGGTTAACCGAGCAAGGCGGGAGGATCCGAGTCTGCCTCGGACCCATGTAAAATGGGTGAAGTTCGGGGGGGGTTCGGATTCAGAGAATCCGAACTCGCTCATCACTACTTCAAATTGATAAAGGCTGGCTAGAAAGGATTTTCTGTACACCAGCAACTATGGGGTCTGGGACTCCAGGTCGACAACAAAAAGGTCAACACACCTTAGGTCGACATGGACAAAAGGTCGACATGAGTTTTTTATGTTTTTTTGGTGTCGTTTTCTTCGTAGAGTGATGGGGAACCCTAATTAGTGCACCGCTTCGCTCGCCATGCTTCGGGCATGGTGCCTTCGCTCCTCTACCGCTTCGCTCGGCACAGATTACCATTCCAATCGTAGTCCACGTGGATCGTTAAGTATGAAAATGTTCCAAAAAAGGAAAAAATCGTGAAAAACTCATGTTGACCTTTTTCCATGTCGACCTTGTTCCTGTTGACCTTTTGTCCATGTCGACCTAAGGTGTGTCGACAAATTGGCAGCGACCTAAGGTGTGTCGACCTTTTTGTTGTCGACCTGGAGTCCGGATACCCAACTATGGACTTGTTGAAATTCCAAACATATGGCCTGTTTCAGAGATGTATGTTAATTCAATTTTAATGCACATCTTCGATGTATTAAGATCTGTATATGCGCAGTACCTCAAACGCTGCAGTTTGTTTGATAAGGGGCATATTTATACACATTATTAAAAGCATATATCCCCAGCACCTGGAGACAAAAGCCCCCCTAGGGTGCATGGGTCATGAGACTTCCAACTACCACAGGCAGGGCCATAACTAGTGTGGTGCAGGTGCCCTTGGGGCGGAACCAGCTGCTGAAAATGGGATTTTAATACCTACCGGTAAATCCTTTTCTCGTAGTCCGTAGAGGATGCTGGGGTCACCATTGGAACCATGGGGTATAGACGGGATCCGCAGGAGACATGGGCACTTTAAGACTTTCAAAGGGTGTGAACTGGCTCCTCCCACTATGCCCCTCCTCCAGACTCCAGTTATAGGAACTGTACCCAGGGAGATGGACATTTCGAGGAAATGATTTATTGTTAAACGAAGGTGAGATTCATACCAGCTCACACCTCAAGCATGCCGCACAACGTGGCATTCAACAGATCAATTTCAGCAACAGGCTGACTATAAATGTAACACAACATGTGTGTAACCACAACTAACAACTGCAGATACAGTACGCACTGGGATGGGTGCCTAGCATCCTCTACGGACTAAGAGAAAAGGATTTACCGGTAGGTATTAAAATCCCATTTTCTCATACATTCTAGAGGATGCTGGGGTCACCATTAGAACCATGGGGTTATACCAAAGCTCTAGAACGGGCGGAAGAGTGAGGATGACTTTGCAGCACCGATTGACCAAACTTGAGGTCATCATCGGCCAGGGTATCAAACTTGTAAAACTTTGCAAACGTGTTTGAACCCGACCAAGTAGCTGCTCGGCAAAGTTGCAATGGCGAGACCCCCCGGGCAGCCGCCCAGGACGAGCCAACCTTTCTAGTAGAATGGGCCTTCACCGATTTCGGTAATGGCAATCCAGCCGTGGAATGAGCACGCTGAATCGTATTACAGATCCAGCGTGCAATGGTCTGCTTGGAAGCAGGACACCCAATCTTATTGGGAGCATACAGGACAAACAGAGCCTCCATTTTCCTAACCTGAGCCGTTCTGGCGACATACATTTTCAAAGCTCTGACCACATCCAGAGACTTTGACTCAATTAAGGCGTCAGTAGCCACTGGCACCACAATAGGTTAGTTCATGTGGAAAGATGAAACCACCTTCGGCAGAAATTGCTGACTAGTCCTCAACTCTGCTCTATCTTCATGGAAGATCAAATAAGGGCTCTTGTGAGACAAGTCCGCTAACTCAGACACCCGCCTTGCGGATGACAAGGCCAACAGAATGACCACTTTCCAAGTGAGGAATTTCAATGTGATTGAAGGAACTGCAACACCACGTTAAGATCCCATGGTGCCACTGGGGGCACAAATGGAGGTTGGATGTGCAACACACCTTTCACGAAAGTCTGAACTTCTGGAAGGGAGGCCAATTGTTTTTGAAAGAAAACCGATAAGGCTGAAATCTGTACCTTAATTGAGCCCAACTTTAGGCCCGCATCCACACCTGCTTGTAGAAAATGGAGAAAACGTCCTAGTTGAAATTCTTCCGTAGGAGCCTTCTTGGATTCACACCAAGAAACATTTTCTCCAAATACGGTGGTAATGTTTAGACATTACTCCTTTCCTGGCCAGAATAAGTGTAGGAATGACTTCACTGGGAATACCCTTTCGGGCTAGGATATGGCGTTCAACCGCCATGCCATCAAATGTAGTCGCGGTAAGTCTTGATACACGCACGGCCCCTGCTGAAACAGATCCTCGCGTAGAGGAAGAGGCCAGGGATCTCCTATGAGTAATTCCTGAAAATCTGGATACCAAGCCCTCCTTGGCCAGTCTGGGACAATGAGGATCGCTTGAATCTTTGTTCTTCTTATGATCTTTAGAACTTTTGGAATGAGAGGAAGTGGAGGGAATACATACACCGACTGAAACACCCATGGTGTCACCAGTGCATCCACTGCTATTGCTTCAGGGTCCCTTGACCTGGAAGTCTGCTTCCCAGTTGTCCACTCCTGGAATGAAGATCGCTGACAGAACGCTTGTATGCTTTTCCACCCAGCGGAGAACCTTTGTGGCTTCTGCCATTGCCGCTCTGCTTTTTGTTCCGCCCTGGCGGTTTATGTACGCTACTGCTGTTACATTGTCCGACTGGATCAGTACGGGCCGATTGCGAAGAAGATGTTCCGCTTGTAGAAGGCCATTGTAAATGGCCCTTAGCTCCAGAACATTTATGTGGAGACAGGTTTCCTGGCTTGACCATCTTCCTTGGAAGTTTTCCCCCTGTGTGACTGCTCCCCAGCCTCGGAGACTTGCATCCGTGGTTACTAGGATCCAGTCCTGGATCCCGAACCTGCACCCCTCTAGGAGGTGAGAGCTGTGCAGCCACCACAGGAGTGAGATTCTGGTCTTGGAAGACAGGATTATCCTTCGGTGCATGTGCAGGTGGGATCCGCACCACTTGTCCAACAGGTCCCACTGAAACACTCTGGCATGGAATCTGCCAAACTGAATGGCCTCGTAGGCCGCAACCATCTTCCCCAGCAACCGAGTGCATTGATGGATTGACAATCTTGCTGGTTTCAGAATTTGTTTGACCAGACTCTGAAGTTCCAGAGCCTTTTCCACTGGAAGAAAAACACTCTGTAGTTCTGTGTCCAGTATCATTCCCAAAAACGACAACCGCATCGTCGGAATCAACTGTGATTTTGGCAAGTTTAGGAGCCAACCATGTTGTTGAAGAACTGTCAGTGCAATGACAGTCCAATGTTTTGCACCAACTGGTCCCTGGATCTAGCCTTTATCAGGAAGTCGTCCAAGTACGGGATAATCGTGACTCCTTGCTTGCGAAGGAGAACCATCATTTCCGCCATCACTTTGGTGAAAATACTCGGAGCCGTGGACAGACCAAACAGCAACGTCTGAAATTGGTAATGACAATCCTGAATTGCAAACCTCAGGTAAGCCTGATGCGGAGGATAAATGGGAACATGGAAGTAGGCATCTTTTATGTGCACCGACACCATAAAATCCCCTTCCTCCAGACTGAAGATCACTGCTCGGAGAGACTCCATCTTGAATTTGAATTTTTTAGGTAGAAATTGAGGGATTTCAGGTTTAGGATCGGTCTGACCGAGCCGTCCGGCTTCGGGACCACGAACAGGCTTGAATAAAAGCCTTCTCCCTGTTGTGATGGGGGAACCATGACAAGGACCTGATTTTGACACAACTTTTGTATTGCATCGCATACTACCTTCCTGTCCGGAAGAGAAGCTGGTAAGGCCGATTTGAAAAATCGGCAAGGGGGAACGTCTTGAAACTCCAGTTTGGACCTTTGGGATACTATTTGTAAAACCCATGGGTCCAGGTCCGAACGAAACCAGAACTGACTGAAGAGTTTGAGACGTGCCCCCACCGGTGCGGACTCCCGCAAAGGAGCCCCAGCGTCATGCAGTGGAGTTGGCAGAAGCCGGGGAGGACTTCTGCTCCTGGGAACCCGACAAGGCTGGTGATCTTTTACCTCTTCCCCTTCCTCTAGTAGCAAGGAAGGAATAACTTCGCCCTTTTCTGTATTTATTGGACCGAAAGGACAGCACTTGATAGTGGTGTGTTTTCTTTTGTTGTGGAGGAACATAAGGCAAAAAGGATGAATTACCCGCGGTAGCCGTAGATACCAAATCAGCGAGGCCGTCACCGTCATCTTTATATGGTAGAGATTCCATATTTTTCTTGGAGTCAGCATTCCATTGGTGAATCCGCAATGCTCGCCTAGCTGAGACTGCCATGGCATTGGCTTTTGATCCCAAAAGGCCAATATCTCTCGCAGTTTCCTTTAGGTACGCTGCAGCGTCCTTGATATAACCCAGAGTCAAGAGGATGCTATCCCTATCTAGGGTATCTATATCAGATGACAAGTTATCTGCCCACTTTTCGATAGCACTACTCACCCACGCAGATGCAATGACAGGTCTGAGTAGCTTACCTGTGGTCGCATAAATGGATTTTAACGTAGTTTCTTGCTTACGATCCGCAGGGTCCTTAAGGGCTGCCGTGCCAGGTGACGGGAGAGCCACCTTTTTAGACAAACGTGATAGGGCCTTGTCTACAATGGGGGGGTGACTCCCACTTTTCCCTATCCTCAGAGGGAAACGGATAAGCCACCGGAATCCTTTTGGGAATCTGAAACTTTCTGTCAGGGCTTTCCCAGACTTTTTCAAATAGAGTGTTCAGTTCATGAGAGGGAGGAAACGTTATCTCAGGTTTCTTTTCCTTATACATACAGACCCTTTTATCAGAAACAGCAGGGTCCTCAGTGATATGTAATACATCTTTAACCGCCACAATCATGTACTGAATGCTCTTTGCCAATCTGGAATCACTATAGTCGACACTGGAATCAGTGTCCGTGTCGGTACCAGTGTTTGCCAACTGGGCAAAAGTACGTTTTTGTGACCCCGAGGGGTCCTGGACTTGTAATAACACATCCTCCACAGATTTCTTCCATGCCTGGGTCTGAGACTCAGACTTATCTAATCTCTTACTAATAAGAGCCACATTAGCATTCAAAACATTTACCCAATCAGGAGTCGGCGGTGCCGACAGGGTCACCCCCACAGACGTTTGTGTCCCTAATACAGCCTCCTCCTGGGAAGAACACTCAGCCTGAGACATGTCGACACACCTGTACCAAACACCCACAGACACCGGGCATATAGGGGACAGACCCACAGTAAAGTCTGTCAGAGAGAGACAGAGGGAATTTGCCAGCTCACAACCCAGCGCCAAATTAATGGGTCTGAAAACACACAAAAAATGCCCCAGACCTGTAGCGCTTTAAATATCAAATATATTGCACCAAATTATACTGTGCAACCCCCCCCCCCCCCCACACACACACACACCTTTTGCACCCTGATACTTGTCAGCAGTGTGAGGAAGGACCAGCGTCTCTGCAGCCCTGTGGAGAGGAAATGGCGCCAAGCTGAGAGTGAGCTGTGAGGAAGAAGCCCTGACCCCTTAATGGCGTGCTTCTGTCATGCTTATTTTAATAAATAATTATACTGGCGGGGGTTAGGACAGTGCCTTGGCACTAATGTTCCCTCTTGCCAGTGGAAATTGAGGATTTTTGCTGCCCAGGCCTGTCAGCGCTGAGGTTACTTTCGGTCAACCTTTCGGTCAACCGCTGACCGCAAAGTTCCCACCATTGGCTACAATGGAGCGCATAGGCGCTACATTGTATCTGTGCCGTGTGCAGCCTGACAGACACTACAGGAGCACACAGCCAATCAGGAGAGTGCCACGACGTGGCGCTCCCTGATTGGCTGAAGGGACCCTCTTTGACAGGAGTCAGGGGGGGTCCTGGCAGTCGGGGAAAGGGGTCCCATGTGTAAACAGGGGACCCCTTTCAGTGCGTGGTCGGGTTTCCGTTTAATTATTTTGCCACGTACATGGATTATACAAAGGTCTGATTCTACACAGGATTATGTGAGTATAATTTTTTTTCACAGGTACCCCAAGGATTCTACATGGAGAAGAGGACCGAGCCTCGTGGGAACATAGGTAAGTATGTATGTATGTATGTATGGAGGTGTGCATGTATGTAATAAACTTATACTTTCACGGTGTGTGTGTGTCCTGTTTTTTTGGGGGTATTTTTTTAGTAGCATTACTACAGGTACCAGCGGGCCCGGTTTTCCACCGCATGCTGGTACTTGTGGTTCTCCAAGTACCAACTTGCGGGGAGGCTTGCTGGGACTTGTAGTACTGCTACTAAAAACAATATTCACATTTTTACAAAAGGCTATCAGCCCCCCATCCGCCGCCCTTGGATGGGAGGGGGGGGGGGGGGGGACAGCCTCGGGCTTCACCCCTGGCCCTTGGGTGGCTGGAGGGGGGGGACCCCTTGATTTAAGGGGTTCCCACTGCTCCAGGGTACCCCGGCCAGGGGTGACTAGTTGGGTATGTAATGCCAGGGCCGCAGGGACCAGTAGAAAAGTGTCCTCCGGCTGTGGCATTATGTACCTGGCTAGTGGAGCCCGGTGCTGGTTTAAAAAATACGGGGGACCCCTACGCTTTTTGTCCCCCCGTATTTTTGGAACCAGGACCAGGCGCAGAGCCCGGTGCTGGTTGATTAAATATGGGGGAACCCTTGTCATTTCTTTCCCCACATTTTTTTCAACCAGGACCAGCTCAAAGAGCCCGAGGCTGGTTGTGCTTAGGAGGGGGGACCCCACGCAATTTTTTTCAGATTTTTTAAGACTTTAAACAACTTTTTAAGATACACAATGAAGCCCTGCACGGATCTCACAGATCCGGCCGGGATTCCTTGTGTTTTGTCAGGCAGTGTTTTACTCATCACTCCCGTAAAACACTGCCTGATATTACGAATCACATAGACATCGGAAAAAACGAATGTGCAAAACCCGGCAGCTTAGTGAATGATCGTATCAGGATTCAAAAAGTTGCAGTAAAATGCACCCGATACCATTCGAGTTCAAACACCCTTCAAAACGGCCAAAACACGAATCTTTGTAAATATACCCCCAGATCTTAGCTGAAAGGCAGTCCATTAAGCTGCCGGTATGTTTGTTTGAGTATGAGAGGAAAAGATTGCCCAAATTAAAACCATTTACAAACTACGGGGAGAAAATACAAGCATCACACAAATATAACATACTTGCAGAATGGAGTGCGTCTTAGAAGCTTTCAGCGAATCAGACACTGGGGTCATTCCGAGTTGTTCGCTAGCTGTTTTCATTCGCAGCGTTTAGTAAAAAAGCGGCACTTCTGCGCATGCATAAGCGGTGCAATGCGCACGTGCGACGTACTTTCACAACAGCCAAAGTAGTTTCACACAAGGTCTAACGAAGCTTTACAGTCGCACTGCTGGCCGCAGAGTGATTGACAGGAAGTGGGTGTTTCTGGGAGGTAACTGACCGTTTTCTGGGAGTGTGTGGAAAAACGCAGGCGTGTCAGATACAAACGCAGGCGTGGCTGGCTGAGCGCAGGGCGTGTTCGTGACGTCAAAACAGGAACTAAATAGTCTCAAGTGATCGCAAGCGTTGAGTAGGTCTGGAGCTGCTCAGAAACTGCACAATCTTTTTTTTTTTTTGTTGCCACGCTGCGATCCTTTCGTTCGCACTTCTGCTAAGCTAAATTACACTCCCAGAGGGCGGCGACTTAGCGTTTGCACAGATGAGCGAGCGAACAACTCGGAATGAGGGCCACTGCCCGTAGCAATCATCTGCATAAGCTCTCAGATTGTATCAGTGGTCATGTACCAGCAAGTCATCCATGTCAAGACAAACTGTTTTAGTGAACATCTTGGTATGCACCTTGGTTTAAGGATCGTAGCATAACAGGTGTATAGTGAACCAACACAATGTTTACTTAAAATAAAGAGCAAGTTGCAGGGAACAAAAGATGCCCAGTTTCCAAAACGTACTCATTAACCCCCATGCAGTAAAGTGTACCAACTCCAAGTAGTAATGAATGCTGAAGACCGTGAAACTTGATGCTACAGAAAGTGTGTGTACCGGTCCATTCACTTTTTTACACTATTAGTTTTAATGTGTGGCCTGTAAATTAATTAATTCAACACTTTATTTCAACAGCTGTTCTCAGAAATACCAGAAGCCTAGAAGTTGTGAAACAACATTAGTTCCAGGCAGATCCTGCACATGTTCAGAACAGAAAACCTTATAAAAAGGCAAACTGACGCTCATGGTACAAATATTTGGCCCGACAGTTGTCCAAAGCTATGCTGATGCAAACGGTGTTTATTAAAAAGGGATGCAAGTTTTTCCCACTTGCAAAGTGGAAACGAACCTGATTTATAGAAGGCTAGTGCCATCGGACCTAATGCAGAAGGTAATTCAGATCTGATCGCTGTGTGTTTTCGCACAGTGGGCGATCAGATCCAAACTGCACATGCACCACAATGCACAAGCGTGTCGGACAACAGGCACCGCCGGCGAGCGATGGGATGGTGCAAAAAATCCATTCACACGGGCGTTCGCAAGGTGATTGACAGGAACAGCCGTTTGTGGGTGGCAGCTGAACATTTACTAGGAGCGTTCGGGAAAACGCAGGCATGACCAAGTGTTTTCAAGGGGGGGGGGTCTGACGTCAGCTCCAGCCACGAGCAGCCCGTTCTCATCACACTAGGAGTAAGTCCTGGGTTGTGCACAGACTGCACAAAGTGGATTTTTGCTTCTCAGCTACACATGCAATCAATCGCACACTTGCACAGTGAATTTACACTCCCCCTGTAGGCGGAGACTATCTGATCGCAAGACAGCAAAATTAGCACCCCAGCGATCAGATCTGAATTAGGCCCTCAGACTTGATCATAGATGTGTGAGAAAACGCACATCTACAATCAATTTCTTTGACATGCGGGTGGGGCGACGCCCAGTACAGGGCATGTCCCCCCCCCAATGCGAGAGCATCGCTTAGCAGCAATGCTTTCACATGTTTCGAGTAGCCCTCTGCCTGCGCAGCCTAGCTGCCCACCATGTTAAGGGTCGCTGCGGCTACGTGTGACCTCATGCAGGTTCCACGGCCCGCCCCTCCAACGGTCCAGACATGTCCGAACCGCTCCCCTAAAACAGAGCATTGACACCATGTTCCCTCCCCTCTCCAGGTCTGAAAAGAACGCAGTTTAGGACCTTGCACATGCGTGTACTCGCAGATATGCAGAAATCGCTTTATAGCAATTTTTGCACAGCAGCGTCAGGGTCTGAATTGGCCTCATACACACTTAAGTCCCATTTTCGGTTTCTTTCATGTGCAACAAATACAATTAAACAAGAAAATAAAAAGGTTTGCTTACATACATACATACATACATACATACATACATACATACACACACACACACACACACACACACACACACACACACACATAGAAGAGCATAATATACGCCCTAGCATAAAGAAATCTACAATCAGGGGCAAAGGATGATTCAGACAGCCAATTTCAAGCAGTTAGCTAATGCTGGCAACCGTTGAAATCATCTGCTACATGCACCCGTCCCAGACCAACCACAAACAATACGGCTTTCTTGGACATAAATGTATCCGTATCCTAATTTGCCTTTGTACACCCCTTACTGTACTTCTCCCATATTAGAACCACCCATTCTGCCTCTCCAGATGTAAACAGGGGATATTGGCAGAGTAAGCAAACCTACACTTGCTTCCACTCTTCTGGGTATGTGTAGAGAGCATTCACACAAGTTACTGACATTGTACTCACTCTGTGTCGGCTGTATAGTTAGACTTGGCTCTATAAGTTCATAGTGGGACTATATCTACAACATGCAGAACAGCTTGGAGCATCGGTCTATACGGACATATGGCTAATGGCTGGTTAGGAAAGATACAAGTTTACTTATAAAGAAAGATTAGACAAAGTTGTACTGGTCCACTCTTGGGGGGGATATGGGGGGGGGGGGGGAGGAATAAAGAGTTATGGTAAAATCTCCTGTTAACTTTTTCTTCAAGATCAATAGGATCCACAAGGTTAACGATGGGTATGAATGGTGGGGACCAGGCTTGGCACCAAACCGCAAAGCGTTCAGATCCTCCCAAGATGCAGTGGGGTCAGTCTTCACTCATGCATGGTTGCTCTGCAGATGCACCACGACAGGGTGCCCACGAAGGACCCACAGATCAAGTAGAAAGAGCAGAAAAAAATGTACTAGGAACTGGAAGATCAGCCTGCGCGCAAGCCTGTGAGATGGTCATGTGGAGCCAACGTGCCAATGTTTGTTTATTCGCTGGCCACCCCCACTTGTGGAAACCACAGATAATGAACAAGGAAATCAGTCTTTCTAATGGAACAAGTACATGCCACGGATATTTTCAGAGCACGGATCACGTCCAGTGAAACTTCCTCTTGTAGAAGATCCAGTCCTTGGAAAGCCGGTAGCACAATTGCCTAGTTAATATGGAACATGGGGGGTAATTCCAAGTTGATCGCAGCAGGAAATTTTTTAGCAATTGGGCAAAACCATGTGCACTGCAGGTGGGGCAGATAGAACATTTGCAGAGAGAGTTAGATTTGGGTGTGGTGTGTTCAATCTGCAATCTAATTTGCAGTGTAAAAATAAAGCAGCCAGTATTTACCCTGCACAGAAATAAAATAACCCACCCAAATCTAACTCTCTCTGCAAATGTTATATCTGCCTCCCCTGCAGTGCACATGGTTTTGCCCAATTGCTAACTTTCTTGCTGCTGTGATCAACTCAGAATTACCTCCTTGGATACTACCTTAGGTAGGTATCCCTGTTCGGTCCGAAGGACCGCTCTGTCCTGATGGAAAAATCAAAAAGGGGGAGCTACAGGAGAGTACCCCCAGGTCAAACTCTACGGGCTGAAGCACTAACAAAGAGGAAGAGAGGTTTTGCCGTCAACTGTATCTAACGGTTCAAAAGGGAAGGCGTTGTAAGGCCCAAAGAACCAAGGCTAGATCCCAAGGAGCCATTGGAGGCATATAGGGAAGTTGGATTAGTAGTACTCTGTATGAATATCTGGTAGTGGAGCCAGTTTTCACTGAAACCAAACTGACAGGGAGGAAACCTGCACCTTCAGAGAAGCCAGGCATAGGCCCAAGGTTAGGCCTGCCTGCAGAAAGGCTAGGAGTCTAGTAACCTAAAAAAAAATAAAAAAATAAAAATAAAAAATAAGAATTTACTCACCGGTAATTCTATTTCTCGTAGTCCGTAGTGGATGCTGGGGACTCCGTAAGGACCATGGGGAATAGACGGCTCCGCAGGAGACTGGGCACATCTAAGAAAGATTTAGGACTATCTGGTGTGCACTGGCTCCTCCCCCTATGACCCTCCTCCAAGCCTCAGTTAGGAACTGTGCCCGGAAGAGCTGACACAATAAGGAAGGATTTTTGAATCCCGGGTAAGACTCATACCAGCCACACCATATAACACGTGATAGGAACCCCGGTTAACAGTATGATAACAAATGGAGCCTCTGAAGAGATGGCTCACAACAAAACCCGATTTTTGTAACAATAACTATGTACAGGTATTGCAGACAATCCGCACTTGGGATGGGCGCCCAGCATCCACTACGGACTACGAGAAATAGAATTACCGGTGAGTAAATTCTTATTTTCTCTGACGTCCTAGTGGATGCTGGGGACTCCGTAAGGACCATGGGGATTATACCAAAGCTCCCAAACGGGCGGGAGAGTGCGGATGACTCTGCAGCACCGAATGAGAGAACTCCAGGTCCTCCTCAGCCAGGGTATCAAATTTGTAGAATTTTGCAAACGTGTTTGCCCCCGACCAAGTAGCTGCTCGGCAAAGTTGTAAAGCCGAGACCCCTCGGGCAGCCGCCCAAGATGAGCCCACCTTATGTGTGGAATGGGCTTTTACAGATTTAGGCTGCGGTAAGCCTACCGCAGAATGCGCCAGCTGAATAGTGCTACAAATCCAGCGCGCAATAGACTGCTTAGAAGCAGGAGCACCCAGCTTAGCGGGTGCATACAGGATAAACAGCGAGTCAGTCTTTCTGACTCCAGCCGTCCTGGAAATATAAATTTTTAGGGCCCTGACTACGTCCAGCAACTTGGAATCCTCCAAGTCCCTAGTAGCCGCAGGCACCACAATAGGTTTGTCACGATCCGGGTATCTGGACGCCATTTCTTACCCATCAGATGCCTCCTAAGGCTGGCTCAGCGCTCCAGGACCGGATCCCATCTGTTATCCTGATGTTTACATTCCTGTATCCTCTCCTGTCACTCTGAGACGCGGTCACAGTAAACGCCATATTACACCTGGCATGGCGTCTTCCGCGGCCTCCGCCGCCGTCCCTGAGCTTCTGCGTGCAGTGTGTCTGAGTGGCGATTACGTCAGCCGCGGCCTCCGCTGTGTCCGCGTGGTTGGATGTGCACCTGTCAGCTTGGCGCCTCCTGTCTCCGGTGGCCGGCGCCGCCATTACTGTTTTCATTACCACATGGATTACAAACCAAACTTCCCTCCAAGTGTCTGCATGGGCGCAGCCATCTTGGATTCTGTCAGCTGATCATTTCCACCAATCTGTTCTTAGTATTGATAATCTGCATAATTGCCTAGCCAATCCCTTCCTTGCTGCAGGTATAAATACACTGTGCCTGAGCAAGGAAGGCGTCAGTGCTTTGGTTGTCAAACCTAGTTCATGTTTGTCTCTCTCCTGTGATTGTCTTCCAGGTTCCAGCTCCTGTCTCAAGACTTCCACCATAGAGACCCGCACCAGCATTCCACCTGCGGTGTAGCCTGACTCTCCGATCCATTGTGGATTCATCTGTTTCCAGCTACAACATTACCTGCTTCCAGCCCAGCTTCCAGCAGAGTACAGCTTCTCTTAAAGGGCCGGTGTCCTTTCTACACTTTACCACTCTCCACCGGTATTATTATTTCTCCGCTCTCAAGTTCTACATTTCATTCATATTGCATCGCTCTCAAGCTTCATTTATTATTTAACTGGTTCCAGCCAGTATCCACTCCGTGCCAACAACAGTCTGGTTCCAGCCAGTATCCACAGCAGCCGTTTTATCTACAGCAGCCCAGCTTTTCCTGGAACACCAGCTGGTACAATCCTGGGTTATCTCCATTGCTACAGTCGGGCCTGGTAAGGACTTTCCATCTAGAAGATTATAAGAACTATCTCACACTACCAGTGCCCTGTGGCTCCTGCCACCCTGTAGTTCCCAGGAACTGTATTTATTCTTTGCTGACTTTTATGTTTCTTTTACTGCTACTGTGATGCATGGAGTTTGTCATAAATAAACATCATTGACTTTTATTCAAGTTGTCGTGGTCACGCCTTCGGGCGGTTCTTCTTCATGTTACTTACATGTCCAGGGGTCTGATACAACCTCCCAGGTTCCGGTACATCTCAGCCCCTACAACTGAGGCTGCCTCCCGTCAGCTCAGGCCCTCAGTTGTGACAGTAAGCACTGACCTAATGAATCCAGCCGGAGACCAGGATCAAGCGGCCAGGCCGATGCAAGAACTGGCAGCCAGACTAGAACATCAGGAGGCTGCACAGGGTCACATCATCCGCTGTCTCCAGGATCTCTCTACTCGGCTGGATGGGATTCAGACAACTCTCCGTGGATCAGGCGCGTCTGGTGCGTCAACCACAGTGACTCCAGCTATAACCCCACCCACCTTACCCATTTCTGCTCCACGTCTTCATCTTCCAACGCCAGCAAAATTTGACGGATCTCCAAGATTCTGCAGGGGATTTCTCAACCAGTGTGAGATTCAGTTTGAGCTACAACCTGGCAATTTTCCCAGTGACCGTACAAAAATTGCCTACATTATTTCTCTGCTCAGTGGCTCAGCCCTTGATTGGGCATCACCGTTATGGGAGAGGTCCGACACCCTGCTATCTTCCTACACTGCCTTCGTGTCAACATTCAGGCGCATCTTCGACGAGCCAGGCCTGGTAACCTCAGCTTCATCCGAGATTCTCCGTTTACGCCAGGGGTCACGTACTGTAGGACAATATCTGATACAGTTCCAGATCCTGGCATCCGAACTGGCATGGAACGACGAGGCCCTGTATGCTGCATTCTGGCATGGCTTATCTGAGCGTATTAAAGATGAGTTAGCTACCAGAGACTTACCCTCCAAGTTAGATGAGCTAATCTCACTCTGCACGAAAGTTGATTTACGTTTCAGAGAGAGAGCAACTGAGCGTGGAAGATCATCTGCTCCAAAATCTTCTGCTCCTCCTCCTCGCCAACTGTCACCAACTAAAGATGAGCCCATGCAAATTGGACGTTCCCGTTTAACTCCTGCTGAGCGCCGAAGACGTCTCTCCGAGTCTCTCTGTCTTTATTGTGCAGCTCCGTCTCACACCATTAATGCCTGTCCCAAACGTCCGGGAAACTCCAAATCCTAGCTCGCCAAGGAGAGGGCCGGCTAGGAGTAATGATCTCCTCAAGATTGTAATCTCCCAGTCTCGCTTCAAGTTGCTCAACGTTATCGGAACGTCATTGCCCTCCTTGATTCCGGAGCAGCTGGGAACTTTATTACCGAAGCCTATGTTAAACGGTGGTCCCTACCCACCGAGAGACTTCCTTCGTCCATTTCTTTAACTGCCGTGGATGGCAGCAAAATTTTTGATACAGTTATTTCTTTAAGGACTCTACCAGTTCGTCTGAGAGTGGGAGTTCTTCATTCCGAACTTACTTCTTTTTTAGTGATTCCAAGAGCCACACATCCTGTGGTCCTGGGCCTTCCATGGCTCCGTCTTCACAATCCTACAATTGATTGGACGACTACGCAAATCCTGGCATGGGGTTCCTCCTGTTCTGAGACATGTTTGTTTAAAGTATTGCCTGTCTGTTCTTCCTCCCCCAGGTCGTCTGATGTTCCACCTCCTCCATATCAAGATTTCACGGATGTGTTCAGTAAAGCTTCTGCTGATATCCTTCCTCCTCATAGAGAATGGGACTGCCCGATTGATCTCGTTCCAGGGAAGGTTCCACCTCGAGGCCGAACTTATCCGTTGTCTCTGCCTGAGACGCATTCTATGGAGGAATACATTAAAGAGAACCTAGCAAAGGGGTTCATTCGACCTTCTTCCCCAGCTGGCGCAGGCTTCTTTTTTGTAAAAAAGAAAGATGGTGGTCTGCGGCCGTGCATCGACTACAGAGGTTTGAACGACATTACCATCAAGAACCGTTATCCTTTACCCCTGATTACTGAGCTCTTTGACAGAGTTAGCGGAGCTACCATCTTTACAAAGCTGGACTTGAGAGGTGCATACAATCTCATCCGGATCCGTGAGGGTGACGAGTGGAAGACCGCCTTTAACACCCGTGACGGACATTATGAGTACCTCGTCATGCCCTTCGGATTGAGCAATGCTCCAGCCGTCTTCCAGCATTTTGTCAATGAGATCTTCAGAGACATTCTATACCGTCATGTCGTGGTCTATCTAGACGATATCCTCATTTTTGCCAACGATTTAGAGGAACATCGTTTTTGGGTTAAAGAGGTTCTGTCCCGTCTCCGTGTCAATCATCTCTATTGCAAATTAGAGAAATGCGTCTTTGAAGTCAAGTCCATTCCGTTTCTAGGGTACATTGTGTCCGGTTCCGGACTAGAGATGGATCCTGAGAAACTACAAGCAATCCAAAATTGGCCGATACCCTTAACCCTCAAAGGGGTCCAGAGGTTCTTGGGGTTCGCCAACTATTACCGAAAGTTTATACGAGACTTTTCCACCATTGTGGCGCCTATTACTGCTTTCACTAAGAAGGGTGCTAACCCGTCCAAGTGGTCTGAAGAAGCCATGCAAGCATTTCATCTTTTAAAACAAAGGTTCATCTCTGCGCCTGTTCTGAAACAGCCTGACATCGACTCTCCTTTCATCTTAGAGGTGGATGCCTCCTCCGTTGGAGTAGGAGCGGTGTTCTCAGAGGGCTAAAGATGGCCATTTACACCCTTGCAGTTTCTTCTCCCGGAAGTTCTCCCCAGCTGAGCGCAACTATGCCATTGGCGACCAGGAGTTGCTAGCCATCAAGCTCGCTCTAGAAGAGTGGAGGTATCTGTTGGAGGGAGCTTCTCATTCAATCACCATACTTATAGACCACAAGAACCTTTTATATCTGAAAGGCGCACAATGTCTCAACCCTCGTCAGGCCAGATGGGCACTTTTCTTTTCCAGGTTCGACTTTAAACTCCAGTTCTGTCCGGGCTCTCAGAATCGCAAGGCCGATGCCCTTTCCCGCTCATGGGAGCAAGAATATGAGTCAGAGTCTTCAGACAAGCATCCTATTATAAATCCGTTGGCATTCTCCACGGTAGGGATGGACTCTACGCCCCCATCAGGGAAAAGTTTTGTGAAACCGATGCTAAGGAAGAAGCTCATGCATTGGGCCCATGCTTCCCGTTTTGCCGGACATACAGGTATCCAAAAAACCCTGGAGTTTATCTCTAGGTCCTATTGGTGGCCAACTCTGAAAAAGGACGTCTTGGAGTTTATTGCATCTTGCCCAAAGTGTGCTCAACATAAGGTATCCCGCCAGTCGCCTGCGGGGCAACTGGTTCCACTATCTGTTCCCCGTCGACCTTGGACCCATTTGTCGATGGATTTTATTACAGATTTACCCATGTGCAACAAGTTCAATACCATCTGGGTGGTAGTTGACCGGTTCACCAAGATGGCACACTTCATTCCTCTCACCGGTCTTCCGTCAGCTTCCAAGTTGGCTCAAGTATTCATACAAGAGATCTTCCGACTCCACGGTCTTCCTGAAGAAATTATCTCAGATCGAGGAGTTCAATTCACAGCCAAATTCTGGGGAAGTTTATGTCAAGTCCTCCAAGTCAAGCTAAAGTTTTCTACGGCTTACCATCCTCAGACCAATGGTCAAACCGAGAGGGTGAATCAGGACTTGGAGGCCTTCCTCCGCATCTATGTGTCCTCCTCTCAAGATGACTGGGTTCAATTACTTCCCTGGGCCGAGTTCTGTCATAACAACCAGTATCATTCTTCATCTGCTTCAACACCATTCTTCACTAACTTTGGATTCCACCCTAAAGTCCCTGAGTTCCAACCGCTTCCAGCAACTTCTGTTCCCGCAGTGGATATCACCTTGCATCAGTTTGCCAATATCTGGAAGAGCGTACGATCAGCTCTGCTCAAGGCATCGTTCAGGTACAAGAAGTTTGCGGATAAGAAGCGTCGAGCAGTTCCTGCTCTCAAGGTGGGTGATCGGGTATGGTTATCCACGAAGAATGAGGTTAAGAGTTCCCAGTATGAAGTTTGCACCTCGCTATATCGGTCCTTTCAAGATTGAACAAGTCATCAATCCTGTTGCTTACAGACTTCAGTTGCCTCCCTTCTTAAAAATACCCAGGACATTCCATGTTTCCCTGTTGAAACCGCTGATCTTGAATCGGTTTCATTCCTCACTTCCTCCAACTCCGAAAGTCCAAACTCAACGAGGCGTTGAGTATGAAGTGGCCAAGATCCTGGACTCACGTCACCGTTACGGTCAACTACAATATCTTATTGACTGGAAGGGTTATGGCCCTGAGGAACGTTCATGGACCAATGCTTTTGATGTCCATGCTCCTGCCTTGGTCCGGAGATTCCATTCCAAGTTTCCTCAAAAGCCAAAGAAGTGTCCTGGGGCCACTCCTAAAGGGGGGGGTGCTGTCACGATCCGGGTATCTGGACGCCATTTCTTACCCATCAGATGCCTCCTAAGGCTGGCTCAGCGCTCCAGGACCGGATCCCATCTGTTATCCTGATGTTTACATTCCTGTATCCTCTCCTGTCACTCTGAGACGCGGTCACAGTAAACGCCATATTACACCTGGCATGGCGTCTTCCGCGGCCTCCGCCGCCGTCCCTGAGCTTCTGCGTGCAGAGTGTCTGAGTGGCGATTACGTCAGCCGCGGCCTCCGCTGTGTCCGCGTGGTTGGATGTGCACCTGTCAGCTTGGCACCTCCTGTCTCCGGTGGCCGGCGCCGCCATTACTGTTTTCATTACCACATGGATTACAAACCAAACTTCCCTCCAAGTGTCTGCATGGGCGCAGCCATCTTGGATTCTGTCAGCTGATCATTTCCACCAATCTGTTCTTAGTATTGATAATCTGCATAATTGCCTAGCCAATCCCTTCCTTGCTGCAGGTATAAATACACTGTGCCTGAGCAAGGAAGGCGTCAGTGCTTTGGTTGTCAAACCTAGTTCCTGTTTGTCTCTCTCCTGTGATTGTCTTCCAGGTTCCAGCTCCTGTCTCAAGACTTCCACCATAGAGACCCGCACCAGCATTCCACCTGCGGTGTAGCCTGACTCTCCGATCCATTGTGGATTCATCTGTTTCCAGCTACAACATTACCTGCTTCCAGCCCAGCTTCCAGCAGAGTACAGCTTCTCTTAAAGGGCCGGTGTCCTTTCTACACTTTACCACTCTGCACCGGTATTATTATTTCTCCGCTCTCAAGTTCTACATTTCATTCATATTGCATCGCTCTCGAGCTTCATTTATTATTTAACTGGTTCCAGCCAGTATCCACTCCGTGCCAACAGTCTGGTTCCAGCCAGTATCCACAGCAGCCGTTTTATCTACAGCAGCCCAGCTTTTCCTGGAACACCAGCTGGTACAATCCTGGGTTATCTCCATTGCTACAGTCGGGCCTGGTAAGGACTTTCCATCTAGAAGATTATAAGAACTATCTCACACTACCAGTGCCCTGTGGCTCCTGCCACCCTGTAGTTCCCAGGAACTGTATTTATTCTTTACTGACTTTTAGGTTTCTTTTACTGCTACTGTGATGCATGGAGTTTGTCATAAATAAACATCATTGACTTTTATTCAAGTTGTCGTGGTCACGCCTTCGGGCGGTTCTTCTTCATGTTACTTACATGTCCAGCGGTCTGATACAACCTCCCAGGTTCCGGTACATCTCAGCCCCTACAACTGAGGCTGCCTCCAGTCAGCTCAGGCCCTCAGTTGTGACAAGGTTGGTTCAAGTGAAAAGCTGAGACCACCTTTGGGAGAAACGGAGGACGAGTCCTCAATTCTGCCCTATCCATATGGAAAATCAGATAAGGGCTTTTACAAGACAAAGCCGCCAATTCTGAAACCCGCCTGGCCGACGCCAAGGCCAACAGCATGACCACTTTCCACGTGAGATATTTTAAATCCACAGTCTTAAGTGGTTCGAACCAATGTGATTTCAGGAATGCCAAAACCACATTGAGATCCCAAGGTGCCACTGGGGGCACAAAAGGAGGCTGAATATGCAGTACTCCTTTGACAAAAGTCTGAACTTCAGGTAGTGAAGCCAGTTCTTTTTGGAAGAAAATCGACAGAGCCGAAATCTGGACCTTTATGGACCCCAATTTGAGGCCCAACGTCACCCCTGCTTGCAGGAAGTGCAGGAATCGACCCAGTTGAAATTCCTCCGTCGGGGCCTTCATGGCCTCACACCAAGCAACATATTTTCGCCAAATGCGGTGATAATGTCTTGCAGTGACATCCTTCCTGGCTTTGATCAGGGTAGGGATGACTTCCTCCGGAATACCCTTTTCCTTCAGGATCCGGTGTTCAACCGCCATGCCGTCAAACGCAGCCGCGGTAAGTCTTGGAACAGACAGGGTCCCTGCTGCAGCAGGTCTTGTCCGAGCGGCAGAGGCCAAGGGTCCTCTGTAAGCATCTCTTGAAGTTCCGGGTACCAAGCTCTTCTTGGCCAATCCGGGACCACGAGTATGGTTTTAACTCCTCGCCTTCTTATTATTCTCAGTACCTTGGGTATGAGAGGTAGAGGAGGAAACACATAAACCGACTGGTACACCCATGGTGTCACTAGAGCGTCCACCGCTATCGCCTGAGGGTCTCTTGACTGGGCGCAATATCTTTTCAACTTCTTGTTGAGGCGGGACGCCATCATGTCTACCTGTGGTTTTTCCCACCGGTTGACCAGCATTTGGAAGACTTCTGGATGAAGGCCCCATTCTCCCGGGTGGAGGTCGTGCCTGCTGAGGAAGTCTGCTTCCCAGTTGTCCACTCCCGGAATGAACACTGCCATCAGTGCTAACACATGATTCTCTGCCCATCTGAGAATCCTTGTGGCTTCTGCCATCGCCATCCTGCTTCTCGTGCCGCCCTGTCTGTTTACATGGGCGACCGCCGTGATGTTGTCTGACTGGATCAGTACCGGCTGGTTTTGAAGCAGGGGTCTTGCCTGGCTTAGGGCATTGTAAATGGCCCTTAGCTCCAGGATATTTATGTGAAGAGAAATCTCCTGATTTGACCACAGTCCTTGGAAATTTCTTCCCTTTGTGACTGCCCCCCAGCCCCGAAGGCTGGCATCCGTGGTCACCAGGACCCAGTCCTGTATTCCGAATCTGCGGCCCTCTAGTAGATGAGCCCTCTGCAGCCACCACAGCAGCGACACCCTGGTTCTGGCCGATAGGGTTATCCGCTGTTGCATCTGGAGATGGGACCCGGACCATTTGTCCAACAGGTCCCACTGGAACATCCTTGCGTGGAACCTTCCGAATGGAATTGCTTCGTACGAAGCTACCATTTTTCCCAGGACTCGTGTGCATTGATGTACCGACACTTTTCCTGGTTTTAGGATATCTCTGACCAGAGATGACAATTCCTCGGCTTTTTCCAGTGGAAGAAACACTCTTTTCTGGTCTGTGTCCAGAATCATTCCCAGGAACAGAAGACGTGTCGTCGGGACCAGCTGTGACTTTGGAATGTTTAGAATCCAGCCGTGCTGTTGTAGCACTTCCTGAGAAAGTGCCACCCCCACTATCAACTGTTCTTTGGACCTCGCCTTTATCAGGAGATCGTCCAAGTACGGGATAATTAAAACTCCCTTCTTGCGAAGGAGTATCATCATTTCGGCCATTACCTTGGTAAAGACCCTCGGTGCCGTGGATAACCCGAACGGCAGCGTCTGGAACTGATAGTGACAGTCCTGTACCACAAATCTGAGGTACTCCTGGTGCGGAGGGTAAATGGGGACATGCAGGTACGCATCCTTGATGTCCAGGGATACCATGTAATCCCCCTCCTCCAGGCTCGCAATAACCGCCCTGAGCGATTCCATCTTGAACTTGAACCTTTTGATATAAGTGTTCAAGGTTTTTGAATTTAAGATGGGTCTCACCGAACCATCCGGTTTCGGTACCACAAACATTGTGGAGTAGTAACCCTTTCCTTGCTGAAGGAAGGGTACCTTGACGATCACTTTCTGTGAATACAGTTTTTGAATAGCCACCAACACTGCCTCCCTGGCAGAGGGAGTTACCGGCAAGGCAGATTTTAGGAAACGGCGGGGGGGAGACGTCTCGAATTCCAGCCTGTACCCCTGAGATACTACTTGAAGGACCCAGGGATCCACTTGTGAGAGAGCCCACTGTGCGCTGAAAAACCTGAGACGTGCCCCCACCGTTCCCGATTCCGCCTGAACAGCCCCAGCGTCATGCTGTGGACTTACCGGACGCAGGGGAGGACTTCTGCTCCTGGGAACTAGCTGTTCCGACAGGGAGTCTGACCACGCAGCAGCAGCACTGCACATCCAAGCTGATGCAATAGCGGGTCTCAATATAATGCCAGTGTGTGTGTATATAGCTTTTAGGGTACTTTCCAGCTTTCTATCAGCAGGTTCTTTTAGGGCGGCCGTATCCGGAGACGTTAGTGCCACCTTCTTTGATAAGCGTGTCAATGCTTTACCCTAGGGGGTGTTTCCCAGCGTGACCTATCCTCTGGCGGGAAAGGGTACGCAGCCATTAACCGTTTAGAAATGATCAATTTCTTATCTGGGGAAGTCCACGCTTCCTCACACACCTCATTTAATTCGTCAGATGCAGGAAAAACTACTGGTAGTTTTTTCTCACCAAACATAATACCCTTTTTTGTGGTACCTGGGGTATCATCAGAAATGTGTAAAACATTTTTCATAGCCTCAATCATATAACGGGTGGATCTATTGGAGGGAACACTCCTCTCATCATCGTCGACACTGGAGTCGGTATCCGTGTCGACATCTGTATCTGTCATCTGAGGTAGCGGGCTTTTATAGCCCCTGATGACATTTGAGACGCTTGGACAGGCACAAGCTGAGTAGCCGGCTGTCCTATGTCGTCAAACCTTTTATGTAAGGAGCTGACACTGTCACGTAATTCCTTCCATAAGTCCATCCACACAGGTGTCGACCCCGCAGGGGGTGACATCACATTCACAGGCATTTGCTCCGCCTCCACATCATTATCCTCATCATACATGTCGACACAGCAGTACCGACACACAGCAGACACACAGGGAATGCTCTTACAGAGGACAGGACCCCACAAAGCCCTTTGGGGAGACAGAGGGAGAGTATGCCAGCACACACCAGGGCGCTATATAACACAGGGATATCACTATACAGAGTGTTTTCCCCTGTAGCTGCCTATAATATATATATATACACTGCGCCTAAATTGTGCCCCTCCTCTCTTTTTTACCCTTTCTGTAGTGCAGGACTGCAGGGGAGAGCCAGGGAGCTTCCTTCCAGCGAAGCTGTGAGGGAATAATGGCGCCAGTGTGCTGAGGGAGTTGGCTCCACCCCTTTTTCGGCGGGCTTTCTCCCGCTATTTTATCGTTTCTGGCAGGGGTTAATATACACCTATATAGCCTCTGGGGCTATATATGGTGTTAGTTTTGCCAGCCAAGGTGTTATTATTGCTGCTCAGGGCGCCCCCCCCCAGCGCCCTGCACCCATCAGTGACCGCAGTGTGTGGTGTGCATGAGGAGCAATGGCGCACAGCTGCAGTGCTGTGCGCTGCCTTGGAGAAGACCGAAGTCTTCAGCCGCCGATTTTCCGGACCACCTTCTTGTTTCTGGCTCTGTAAGGGGGACGGCGGCGCGGCTCCGGGAACGGACGACGAGGTCGGGTCCTGTGTTCGATCCCTCTGGAGCTAATGGTGTCCAGTAGCCTAAGAAGCCCAAGCTACCACCACTTAGGTAGGTTTGCTTCTTCTCCCCTTAGTCCCTCGATGCAGTGAGTGTTGCCAGCAGGTCTCACTGAAAATAAAAAACCTAAACTATACTTTCTTCTAGGAGCTCAGGAGAGCCCCTAGTGTGCATCCAGCTCAGCCGGGCACAGAAATCTGAGGCTTGGAGGAGGGTCATAGGGGGAGGAGCCAGTGCACACCAGGTAGTCCTAAATCTTTCTTAGATGTGCCCAGTCTCCTGCGGAGCAGTCTATTCCCCATGGTCCTTACGGAGTCCCCAGCATCCACTAGGACGTCAGAGAAAAAGGCTGCGTCTGGATCTCGTGTCCTGGCCCCATATACGGGTACTTTGTGATGGTGTCTGGAGGCCATGAGGTCCATGTCTGAAAGACCACACTGTTCCACTAGAATCTGGAAAATGTCTGGGTGTAGAGACCATTCACCTGCGTGCACGTCCTGGTGATTGAGGAAGTTAATCGCCGAGATGGCAAGAAGATGAATCTCCGCCCAGGCAAGAATCCGGGTTACTTCCTGCATGGCCGCGGCACAGCGATTGATATAAGCCATAGCTGTGGCGTTGTCTGACTATATTTGCACAGGAGAACCCTGAAGAATGTCCTGAGCCATTTGTAGGGCCCGGTTAACTGCTTGGCGTTCTAGGACATTGATCGGAAGAATAGATTCTGTTGCGGACAAAATCGACCCTGAAAGGAGTGACTGTCCGTGACTACCCCCGCTTCCGTGAAGACTGTATTGGTTGTGAAAAGAACAGAGTGAGGTATCCAAAATGAGCAACCCTTGTCCAGATTTGGGGGGGGGGGGAGAATGTGTAACCACCAGACGAGGGACACTCAGACTTCCTGAGACAATACCATTGTCTGAGACTTTATATACTTGTGGATCCCATTCCATCTGAGCAGCATGAGACACTGGAGAGGAATTATCCCTATTCCACCATGTCGAAGGTGGATACCATGGAGCCTAGTGCCTGCACCAGTGAGTGGATAGACACCCTGCGACGGTTGCAGATGCATAATTGTAGTGCTGCAATCTTGTCCAGAGGAAGAAAGATGCACTGTACCTGATCATCCAGCAAAGCCCCTAGATGGGGCATCCTCTGAGACGGAGGACTTAGCCTAGTTGATAAGTCAGCCATGACTCTGCAGAAATGAGACAGTCACCTGAAGAGGACGGTGGAGGATCTCCGGAGTGTGCGCTAGAAGTAGGTCATCCACGTAAGGGAGTATATGTATTCCCTGTTTCGCAGATTGGCCGCCATAAAACTGCCATGAGTTTGGTAAACACCCCGATTGCTGTGGAGAACAGCAAATCAGAGATACTGTTGATGACAGGGTGCTATAGGCACATGCAGGTATGCATTCTGTATATCCAATGAAACCATAACATTCCCAGGTCACATAGCCAGGACTATGGAACTAAGTGTTTCCATTCGAAACTTGGGTACTCTGAGGTACTTGTTTAGGCATTTCAGATTGAGTATAGGACGGTAAGACCCATTGGACTTCTGAATCAGAAAGGAGTAGAATAGAATCCCTGGCCCTGCTGGGACATGGGAACAGAAATAATTACCCCCGATTGCAGTAAGGATTGAATTACTCACTTCAGAGTCTTGGTAAGGTCCACTGGAGGACCGGTGGGGAAGTATTGTCTGGGGGGACGCTTCAGGAAGGAGAGCCCATACCCATGAGAACCCAGGCGTCTATTGTGATCTGACGCCACATGTGAGCGAACTGAAGAAGTCGGCCTCCCACCCCAGGGTGAAGCCCACCCCGTCAGGCAAAGGGTTTGTCTTTGGATTTTGAAGTTAGACGTCTAATCGCCAAGGTCTGTTTAGGGAAAGATTTACCTTTTGCCTTGCTCTGGACGCGGAAGGACTGAAAGGACAAATTTCCGAGGCCACACAGAGAGGAAGCTGAAGGCAGGCACTCTGTTTTGAAAGTTGCCAGATTGTTGACAATTTTGTACAATTCTGGTCCAAAATAAATCAGCATTCCAGGAATGCAGCCAAACAATGCTACGTCCTCCCACAGAAGCAGACAAAGCATTAGAGGATAGGATAGCAGTATCCAAAGCAGCCTCTCCAATGTAATATGCAGCATCTCTGATATTGGCTAACAGTGTCACCTGTTCCGTGGTAGCATTAGATTAAAAACTGTTTAAGTGCCCCAGCCCAGTTTTCAAACACTTTAGCTACCCAGGCCGTAGCAGGTCTGGCTATGCCACCTATAAGTGTACACGCATACAATTGTCTATCCGGCAGGTCCTCAAGGGAGGCCGCAGTAGGTATCGGCAGAATAGAACTTCTTATTCAACGTGTCACATGGGTATCCACTGTAGGAGAATTTTCCTGTTTGGAACAGTCAGTCTTTGGCAACAGAAAAAAGGAGCTCAGCCTTTAGGGAGCAGTAAATTTCTTTATAGGAGTTTTCCATGCCTCATCCATAGATTCAGATACAACAAACAGTGTGGAAACTCAGCTACTACTACCTTCTGTCGTTTATACGGGTGTAGTATGGTATAACGGCGCCGGAATCCCGACCACCGACATACCGACAGCTGGGCGAGCGCAAATGAGTCTGCTGCGGGCACGGTGGCGTGCTACGCTATCTATTCTCCCTCCAGGGGGGTTGCGGAGCCCAAAGAGGCAGAAAAATAGGATCCGTAGAGGATGCTGGGGTCCATATTAGTACCATGGGGTATAGACAGGTCCACCAGGAGCCATTGGCACTTTAAGAGTTTCATAGTGTGGGCTGACTCCTCCCCCTATGCCCCTCCTACCAGACTCAGTCTAAAAACTGTGCCCGAGGAGACAACATACTTCGAGAGAAGAAATTACACAGATAGTGGCGAGATTCATACCAGCTCACACAAACCTAAGAATCCGGCCAACATGCTGGAACAACTCAGCAACAGCTGAAACAGTAAATAATGCAGAACTTACCTAGGAACCAGGTAACACTGAACCATAAAACCAATGCAGGAAAACTAAGCGCTGGGCAGGCGCCCAGCATTTTCTACGGACTACGAGAAAAGGATTTACCGGTAGGTAACCAAAATCCTATTTTCTCTTACGTCCTAGAGGATGCTGGGGTCCATATTAGTACTACAGGGATGTACCAAAGCTCCCAGTACGGGAGGGAGAGCGTGGAGGCTCCTGCAACACTGCTTGACCAAACTTGAGGTCAGAGGCCAAAGTATCGAACTTGTAAAACTTGGCAAACGTGTTCGACCCAGACCAAGTAGCTGCTTGGCAGAGTTGTACCGCCGGGACACCCCGGGAAGCCGCCCAGGAAGAGCCCACTTTACGAGTAGAGTGGGCCTTTACGGATTTCAGACATAGCAATCCTGCCGTAGAATAAGCATGCTGGATAGTGAACCTGATCCAGCGTGAAATCGACTGCTTAGAAGCAGGACATCCAATTTTCCTCGGATCATAGAGGAAAAACAGAGTCACTTTTCCTATGACGAGCCGTCCTCTTCACGTAAATCTTCAAAGTCCTCACTAGGATCCAAGGCCTGTGAAGTAATTGAGGAGTCAGTAGCCACTGGCACCACAATAGGTTGGTTGATGTGGAAAGCCGACACAACCTTAGGTAGGAACTGTGGACGAGTCCTAAGTTCCGCCCTGTCTTCATGGAAGATCAGATAGGAGCTTTTACAAGATAAAGCCCCCAATTCCGACACGCGTCATGCAGAAGCCAAGGCCAACAAGGTGACCGCCTTCCACATGAGAAACTTGAGATCAGCCTCCTGTAGAGGCTCAAACCAAGCAGATTGCAGGAACTGCAACACCACCTCAAGATCCCATGGAGCCGTAGGCGCCACAAAGGGAGGCTGGATGTGCAGAACCCTTTCAAAAAGGTCTGAACCTTAGGGAGGACAGCCAATTGTTTTTGGAAGACGATGGACAAAGCAGAGATCTGGACCTTGATGGAGCCCAGTCTCAGTCCCACATCCACCCCTGCTTGCTGGAAAAGGAGAACACGTCCAAGTTGAAACTCCACCGCAGGAAACTTCTTGGATTCACACCAAGAAACATATTTTTTCCAAATGCGATGGTAAGGTTTAGACGTTTCCCCCTTCCTAGCCTGTATCAGGGTAGGAATGATGTCACTCGGGATACCCTTCCGAGCTAAGATCTGGCGTTCAACCGCCATGCCGTCAAACGTAGCTGCGGTAAGTCTTAATAAGCGAACGGCCCCTGCAGAAGCAAATCCTCCCGAAGAGGTAAAGGCCGTGGATCTTCCAGCAGAAGATTTAGCAGATACGCGTACCAAGCCCTCCTTGGCCAGTCCGGAGCAATGAGGATTGCCAGAACCTTTGTTCTTCTCACAAGCTGAAGAACCTTTGGTATCAGAGGAAGTGGAGAGAACACATACACTGACTTGAACACCCACGGTGTTACCAGTGCGTCCACCGCAACTGCCTGTGGGTCTCTTGACCTGGAACAGTACCTCCGTAGCTTCTTGTTGAGACGTGAGGCCATCATGTCTACGTGGGGAACCCCCCACCAACCGGTTACCTCCTCGAACACCTCCGGATGGAGGCCCCACTCCCCTGGATGTAAATCGTGTCTGCTGAGGAAGTCTGCTTCCCAGTTGTCTACTCCCGGAATGAAGATTGCTGACATCGCTACAGCTTGCCTTTCTGCCCAGAGGAGGATTCTTGACACCTCTGACATGGCAGCCCTGCTCTTCGTTCCGCCTTGTCGGTTTATGTAGGCCACTGTGGTCATGTTGTCCGACTGCACCTGAACAGCCCGATCCTGTAGCAGGTGTGCTGCTTGCAGAAGGGCGTTGTACACGGCCCTTAGCTCCAGGATGTTTATTGGGAGAAGAGATTCTTGATTCAACCACCTTCCTTGGAAGGTTTCCCCCAGAGCGACTGCTCCCCAACCTCTTAGACTTGCATCTGTGGTTAATAGGATCCAGTCTTTAATTCCGAACCTTCTACCCTTCCAGAAGGTGTGGAAGTTGCAGCCACCAGAGGAGCGAAATCCTGGCTTTCGGAGACAGGCGTATCCTCTTGTGCATGTGTAGGTGAGAGCCCGACCACTGGTCCAATAGGTCCAGCTGAAAGGGTTGAGCATGAAACCTGCCATACTGCAGAGCCTCGTAGGCGGCAACCATCTTCCCCAGAAGGCGTATGCATTGATGAACCGATACCAGAGTAGGATTTACGATATCCCGGACCACTGTTTGAATCGCCAACACTTTCACCACCGGGAGAAATACCCTCTGTACTTCCGTGTCGAGGATCATCCCCAGGAAAGACAGCCGCCTTGTCAGCCTCAGATGAGACTTTGGAAGGTTCAGAATCCAACCGTGCTTCCTGAGCAGCTGTGTCGTGAGCGCGATGGACCGCAACAACCTCTCCCTGGACGACGCCTTGATCAGGAGATCGTCCAGATATGGAATTATGTTCACCCCCTGTTTGCGGAGGAGAACCATCATCTCCGCCATCACCTTGGTGAAGATCCTCGGTGCTGTGGAGAGGCCAAACGGCAGCGCCTGGAACTGATAGTGAAAGTCCATCAGAGCAAATCTGAGATATGCTTGATGCGGCGCCCAAATGGGAATGTGGAGGTCCAGAGACACCAGGAACTCCCCCTCCGTCAGTCCTGAGATGACAGCTCTCAGGGATTCCATCTTGAATTTGAACTCCCTGAGATAAGGGTTCAAAGACTTAAGGTTAGAATAGGCCGTACCAAACCATCCGGTTTTGGTACCACAAAAAGGATCAAATAATAACCCTTGTTCCACTGCTGAAGTGGGACCGGAACAATGACCTCTGACACCACCAATTTTCTGATGGCCTCCAGAAGAATTGTCCTGTCCGCCAGCTGGGCTGGTAAATCCGACTTGAAGAAACGGTGAGGCGGGGGATCTTGAAACTCCAGTCTGTACCCTCTGGACACTATATCCTGCGGGAGCAGGCTTCTTTCCTTTGGCACGACCACCTCTGAAGGTGTTCGAAGGTTTATTCTTTCTAGTTCTCGCGGGCCGAAAGGACTGTGATGCGGTAGATGAAAAAGGCTTCTTCGTAGCCGGTGCAGCTGAGGGGAGAAAAGGAGACTTGCCCGCGGTAGCCGTGGCAATCCACGCATCCCCAAAGAGAGCCTGACCTTTCCATGGTAGGCCCTCCACACACTTTCTGGATTCCGCGTCCGCAGACCAGTTGCGCAGCCAGAGACCCCTGCGAGCCGAGACAGACATGGAGGAGATCCCCGCAGCCATGGAACCCAGGTCTTTCATGGAATCCACCAGGAACCCTGCAGAATCCCGAATATTGCGTAAAAATAAATGAACGTCACCTTTGTCCAGCGTAGTCGATTCCTCCTGTAGAGTGATTGACCATCTGGCAATCCAAGCACAGGCTATAGTAGGCCGCAGTATGGCCCCTGAAGCCGTGTAAATGGATTTCAGCGTAGCATCCACCTTGCGATCTGCCGGGTCCTTTAACGCGGTAGACCCCAGGACCGGTAATACCACCTGTTTGGACAGCCTGGAGACAGAGGCGTCGACTATCAGCGGAGACTCCCATCTCTTCCCATCATCCACTGGGAAGGGAAAAGCCACTAAGACTCTCTTGGGAATCTGGAATTTATTTTCCGGAGTTTCCCATGCCTTTTCAAAGATAGCATTTAATTCTTTGGATGCCGGGAAGGTGAGGGGGGGGGGGGGGCTTCTTATTATCTGTAAAGAAGGCCTCCTCCACCTGTTCCGGAGATGTGTCAGAAATGTGTGAAACATCCCTGACAGCCTCAATGATCAACTGCACCCCCTTGGCAAGTGATGCTGACCCCCTCAACACATCCCCGTCACAGTCGGTGTCCGTGTCATCCTGCATAGTTGCAAGTGCACCGCAGGGGACCCAGAGGAGGCAGTATCAGCCAATACAACCATAGAGGACTGGAGGACCTGAGTGGCATGCTCAGTCCTAGCAACTATCAGAAATCTGAGAAATAGTCCCCCTCAGAGAGACTAACCATTCTGGCTCCCTAGCTGGGATCTGTGCTAAAACAGTGCAATCCTGATTACATGGAATGGAGTCTTCCTGCGAAGACAAATCCTCTGCAACGTATGAAACTGTGTCCCTAGACATGGTCACACACACTCAAACACCCCACAAACACACAGGGTATTATGGAGACAGAGTCTCCCCCCCCCCCCCCCCCCCAAGAATGGCAGAGAGACAGAGATTGGAGCCAACCTACAGACAGCGCTATTAAAAGGTATAGGGAGTCCCTAACCAGCGCTGACCGTGTGTCTTAATAGGTGACACAGCCTGTATACAGCCCCCCCCCCAACTCCTTCTACAACCCCCTTGGTACCGTACAGATAGCTGGAGATTGCTCTGGAGGGACCTGGATCCACTTCGTAGTGAGTGCAGGCAGTAAAAATGGCGCTGATTGCTGCTGGGTCCGCTCTGAGGAGCTCCACCCCCTCAATGGCGCCGTCTTCCCGCTCTCTGAAAGATTATACCGGCCGGAGGAGTTCTGCTGGCCTGGATCCGCAGACCCCGACAGACTTGTAGTGGACAGTGTAGGGTCAGACGCTGGCCCAAGGTGCCCCTCCCAGCGCCGCACCGCTGAGCGTTCCAGGAGCGCAGTTAAGACCGCGCTCCTACCCTCTGGCCGCCTTCTTCACACTGTCCCCCTGCTTGCAAGGGGGGACAGTGACTCACTTGCCACATCTTCAGCTCCCTGAGGGGGTGGCGGCCGGCTGCCGGGGCGAGTGTTCCCCTGCGGCAGGGTGCTAACAGACCCCTCTGGAGCTTAACGTCCAGTCAGCGGGAGCAGTGGTTCAAGACCCCATAGGGCAGACACAGCTTCCCCCCCCCCCCCCCCCGAGTCCCTCGCTGCAGGGAGGCTTTCGCCAGCAGCCTCCCTGTAAAACAAAAAACTCTGAATAGGAAAAAAAAACAAAAAACAAACAAACTTTTTCCTAAGAAAACTCTGTAGAGCTCCCCTAGCTGTGACCGGCTCCTCCGGGCACATTTTCTAAACGGAGTCTGGTAGGAGGGGCATAGAGGGAGGAGCCAGCCCGCACTATTAAAGTGCCAATGGCTCCTGGTGGACCAGTCTATACCCCATGGTACTAATATGGACCCCAGTATCCTTTAGGACGTAAGAGAAAGGTGTCGGTATGCCGGCTGTTGGGATTCCGGCGCTGATATACTGTGCGCCGGGATCCCAATAGCCGGCAAATTAAATACCACCCGTTTATACAGAGGATCTTTAGTTTTAGGGACTGGTTCAGTTTCTTCTAGTTGCAGAGAGAGAATTTGACCAACCCTGATTAAAGCTGTCACATTAAATTTCGACTGCACTTCATCCTTCCATGAGGGAGAGCCTGTGTCACCAACGTGCCCGCAGAGTGGCAAGCACAGCGAGCCCGTGCTGCTAGAATACCGGTGGCCGGGATACCGCTGTCTGTATACCAACGGTCAGGATCCCGCCCACTGGCTTTACATACCGATCCCGTCCCAGCTTGTCATGTCTAACAAGCCAAGGGAACACAACTGCCAGGTTTGCGCACACACACACACACACACACACACACACACACACAATGGAAATGTGCAGTGTGTAACTTGAGCAAAAAATGTGACAGTGACCTTACACAAATACTGAACAACAATTTGTAAAGTGTAGTAAATGAACACACAAGTATTCAAGGGTTAATGAAAGTAAAGATACAGGGAAAGTGGTACATGTAAAGTGAGAGAGAAGTACAGACAGCAACACTAGCATAAGTCACATACAATGCAGACATAACAATTTAACTGCAGTGGGCACTGATATCAACTACTCACCTTGTATGAGAAAGCTGATAGGATGGAGAGGTAATACAGGGAGACCAGACTCCAGTGTTCCCGGAGGGTGGTCTTCAGGTTGCCGGTGGCCGGGATCCCGATGACCACCATACCGGCGCCGGCATACCGACAACTTTTCTCCCTCTTGGGGGTCCACGACCCCCCTGGAGGGAAAATAGATAGCGTGGCGCGCCACCGTGCCCGCAGCGTGGTGAGCACAGGAAGCCCACAATGGACTCATTTGCGCTCACCCAGCTGTCGGTATGCCGGCGGTCGGGATTCCGGCTTCGGTATGCTGGTCGCCGGGAGCCCGACCGCTGGCAACACATACTACACCCGTTCTCGGATACTTGCAGAGCTGTAATGGCTGCTTGATGTCTCTAAGAGGCAGTAGAGTGTGAGGAGCAGCCCAGGTCTGGAAAACCTTGGCGGAATGGCGCCCTGAGCTTGGGAATGGGCCGCTGGGGAACCGCTGACCTCCCTTTTCTGAACGTCAACCACCAGTACCCTGGTCAGACAAAACAATCCCCAGTGAAAGTATATATCGCCCTGTGGTCCAGTGAAACCCTCAAGTATGTGGGGAGAGCCCCGCCGAAATCACCTAGCAGAAGATGGTGTTGCGGCACTGGTGGTGTAATAGAGCAGCAGCGCTGGCATCTCATGCACTGCCTAGTGCTGTCTGCTCAGAGAAGTAGTGAAAAGAAAAAATAAGAATTTACTTACCGATAATTCTATTTCTCGTAGTCCGTAGTGGATGCTGGGAACTCCGTAAGGACCATGGGGAATAGCGGCTCCGCAAGAGACAGGGCACATCTAAAGAAAGCTTTAGGATCACCTGGTGTGCACTGGCTCCTCCCCCTATGACCCTCCTCCAAGCCTCAGTTAGGATACTGTGCCCGGACGAGCGTACACAATAAGGAAGGATTTTGAATCCCGGGTAAGACTCATACCAGCCACACCAATCACACTGTACAACTTGTGATCTGAACCCAGTTAACAGCATGATAATAGAGAAGCCTCTATAAAAGATGGCTCACTACAACAATAACCCGAATTTTTTGGTAACAATAATTATGTACCAGTATTGCAGACAATCCGCACTTGGGATGGGCGCCCAGCATCCACTACGGACTACGAGAAATAGAATTATCGGTAAGTAAATTCTTATTTTCTCTGACGTCCTAGTGGATGCTGGGAACTCCGTAAGGACCATGGGGATTATACCAAAGCTCCCAAACGGGCGGGAGAGTGCGGATGACTCTGCAGCACCGAATGAGAGAACTCCAGGTCCTCCTCAGCCAGGGTATCAAATTTGTAGAATTTTACAAACGTATTTGCTCCTGACTAAGTAACTGCTCGGCAAAGTTGTAAAGCCGAGACCCCTCGGGCAGCTGCCCAAGATGAGCCCACCTTCCTTGTGGAGTGGGCATTTTAAGATTTTTGGCTGTGGCAGGCCTGCCACAGAATGTGCAAGCTGAATTGTACTACAAATCCAACGAGCAATCGTCTGCTTAGAAGCAGGAGCACCCAGTTTGTTGGGTGCATACAGGATAAACAGCGAGTCAGATTTTCTGACTCCAGCCGTCCTGGAAACATATATTTACAGGGCCCTGACCACGTCAAGCAACTTGGAATCCTCCAAGTCCTTAGTAGCCGCAGGTACCACAATAGGTTGCTTCATGTGAAATGCAGAAACCACCTTAGGTAGAAATTGAGGACAAGTCCTCAATTCTGCCCTGTCAGAATGAAATATTAAATAAGGGCTTTTATATGATAAAGCCGCCAATTCTGACACACGCCTGGCTGAAGCCAGGGCTAACAGCATCGTCACCTTCCATGTGAGATATTTTAAGTCCACAGTGGTGAGTGGTTCAAACCAATGTGACTTTAGGAAACTCAACACAACATTGAGATCCCAAGGTGCCACTGGAGGCACAAAAGGAGGCTGTATATGCAGTACCCCTTTTACAAATGTCTGAACTTCAGGCACTGAAGCCAGTTCCTTTTGGAAGAAAATCGACAGGGCCGAAAATTGAACCTTAATGGACCCTAATTTTAGGCCCATAGACAGTCCTGTTTGCAGGAAATGGAGGAAACGACCCAGTTGAAATTTCTCTGTAGGGGCCTTCTTGGCCTCCCACCACGCAACATATTTTCGCCAAATGCGGTGATAATGTTTTGCGGTTACGTCCTTCCTGGCCTTGACCAGGGTAGGGATGACTTCATCTGGAATGCCTTTTTCCTTCAGGATCCGGCGTTCAACCACCAAGCCGTCAAACGCAGCCGCGGTAAGTCTTGGAACAAACAAGGCCCCTGCTGGAGCAGGTCCTTTCTTAGAGGTAGAGGCCACGGTTCGTCCGTGAGCATCTCTTGAAGTTCCGGATACCAAGTTCTTCTTGGCCAATCCGGAGCCACGAGTATCGTTCTTACTCCCCTTTGCCGTATAATTCTCAGTACTTTTGGTATGAGAGGCAGAGGAGGGAACACATACACTGACTGGAACACCCACGGTGTTACCAGAGCGTCCACAGCTATTGCCTGAGGGTCTCTTGACCTGGCGCAATACCTGTCCAGTTTTTTGTTGAGGCGGGACGCCATCATATCCACCTTTGGTTTTTCCCAACGGTTCACAATCATGTGGAAGACTTCTGGATGAAGTCCCCACTCTCCCGGGTGTAGATCGTGTCTGCTGAGGAAGTCTGCTTCCCAGTTGTCCACTCCCGGAATGAACACTGCTGACAGTGCCATCACATGATCTTCCGCCCAGCGAAGAATCCTTGCAGCTTCTGCCATTGCCCCCCTGCTTCCCGTGCCGCCCTGTCTGTTTACGTGGGCGACTGACGTGATGTTGTCCGATTGGATCAATACCGCCTGACCCTGAAGCAGGGGTTTCGCTTGACTTAGGGCATTGTAAATGGCCCTTAGTTCCAGAATGTTTATATGAAGAGATGTCTCCAGGCTTGACCATAAGCCCTGGAAATTCCTTCCCTGTGTGACTGCTCCCCAGCCTCGCAGGCTGGCATCCGTGGCCACCAGGACCCAGTCCCGAATGCCGAATCTGCGGCCCTCTAGAAGATGAGCACTCTGCAACCACCACAGGAGGGATACCCTTGTCCCCGGTGACAGGGTTATCCGCTGAAGCATCTGAAGATGCGACCCGGACCATTTGTCCAGTAGGTTCCACTGGAAAGTCTTGCGTGGAATCTGCCGAATGGGATTGCTTCGTAGGAAGCCACCATTTTTACCCAGAACCCTTGTGCATTGATGCACTGAGACTTGGTTCGGTTTTAGGAGGTTCCTGACTAGCTCGGATAACTCCCTGGCTTTCTCCTCCGGGAGAAACACCTTCTTTCTGGACTGTGTCCAGGATCATCCCTAGGAACAGAAGACAAGTCGTCGGAACCAGCTGCGATTTTGGAATATTGAGAATCCAATCGTGCTGCCGCAACACTACCTGAGATAGTGCTACACCGACTTCCAAGTGTTCCCTGGATCTTACCCTTATCAGGGAATCGTCCAAGTAAGGGATAACTAAAATTTCCTTCCTTCGAAGGGATATCATTTCGGCCATTACCTTGGTAAAGACCCGGGGTGCCGTGGACCATCCCTACGGCAGCGTCCGAACTGATAGTGACAGTTCTGTACCATAACCTGAAATACCCTTGGTGAGAAGGGTAAATTTTGACATGAAGGTAAGCATCCTTGATGTCCCGAGACATCATGTAGTCCCCTTCTTCCAGGTTTGCAATCACTGCTCTGAGTGACTCAATTTTGAATTTGAACCTCTGTATGCAAGTGTTCAAAGATTTTAGATTTTAAAATCGGTCTCACCGAGCCGTCTGGCTTCGGTACCACAATAGTGTGGAATAATACCCCGTTCCCTGTTGCAGGAGGGGTATCTTGATTATCACCTGCTGGGAATACAGCTTGTGAATGGTTTCCAAAACTGCCTCCCTGTCAGCGGGAGACGTCGGTAAAACAGACCTTTGGAAACGGCGAGGGGGATACGTCTCGAATTCCAATTTGTACCCCTGAAATATTACCTGAAGGATCCAGGGGTCTACTTGCGAGTGAGCCCACTGCGCACTGAAATTCATTGAGAACGGGACCCCACCGTGCCTGAACTTGTAAAGCCCTAGCGTCATACTGAGGGCTTGGCAGAGGCGGAAAAGAGTTTCTGTTCCTTGGAACTGGCTGATCTCTGCAGCCATTTTCCTCTCCCTCTGTCACGAGCAGAAAAGAGGAACCCTTTTGTCCGCTTGCCAACCAGGACTGCGCCTGATAATACGGCGTCTTATTTTGAGAGGCGACCTGGGGTACATCCCCTTTTTTGTTAAGGCAATACTTCCAAATGCCGTTTGGAATCCGCATCACCTGACCACTTTACTGGTATAATTGGACAACGCACTTATACTTGATGCCAGTCGGCAAATATTCCGCTGTGCATCATGCATATATAGAAATGCATCTTTTAATTGCTCTATAGGCAATAATATACTGTCCTTATCTAGGATATCAAATTTCCAGTCAGGGAATCCGACCACGCCAACCCAGCACTGCACATCCAGGCTGAGGCGATTGCTGGTCGCAGTATAACACCAGTATGTGTGTAAATACATTTTAGGATACCCTCCTGCTTTCTATCAGCAGGATCCCTAAGGGCGGCCATCTCCAGAGAGGGTAGAGCCCTTGTTCTTACAAGCGTGTGAGCGCCTTATCCCCCCTAGGGGGTGTTTCCCAACGCACCCTAACCTCTGGCGGGAAAAGGTATACTGCCAATAACTTTTTAGAAATTATCAATTGTTATCGGGGGGAAACCCACGCATCATCACACACCTCATTTTATTTCTCAGATTCAGGAAAACTACAGGAAGTTTTTCCTCACCAAACATAATACCCCTTTTTTTGGTGGTATTTATATTATCAGAAGAGTGTAAACTTTTTCCATTGCCTCAATCATGCAATGTGTGGCCCTATTGGAAATCACGGTTGTCTCTTCACCGTCGACACAGGAGTCAGTATCCGTGTCGGCGTCTGTATCTGAGGTAACGGGCGCTTTAGAGCCCCTGTATGAGACGTCTGGACATGCACAAGCTGAGTAGCCGGCTGTCTCATGTCAACCACTGTCTTTTATACAAAGCTGACACTGTCACGCAATTTCAACAGTACATCCACTCAGGTGTCGACCCCCCAGGGGGTGACAACACTATTACAGACACTCTACTCCGTCTCCTCATCATTTTTCTCCTCATACATGTCGACACAAACGTACCGACACAGCACACACACAGGGAATGCTCTGATAGAGGACAGGACCCCACTAGCCCTTTGGGGAGACAGAGGGAGAGTTTGCCAGCACACACCAGAGCGCTATATATATATATATATACAGGGATAACCTTATATAAGTGTTTTTCCCTTTATAGCTGCTGTATTGTTTATACTGCGCCTAATTTGTGCCCCCCTCTCTTTTTTAACCCCTTTCTGTAGTGTAGTGACTGCAGGGGAGAGCCAGGGAGCTTCCCTCCAACTGAGCTGTGAGGGAAAATGGCGCCAGTGTGCTGAGGAGATAGGCTCCGCCCCTTTCTCGGCGTCCTTATCATCCGTTTTCTTGTATGTTTTGGCAGGGGTTAAATGCATCCATATAGCCCAGGAGTTATATGTGATGCATTTATTTTAGCCATATAAGGTTTTATCGATTTATTGCGTCTCAGGGCGCTGCCCCCCCAGCGCCCTGCACCCTCAGTGACCGGAGTGTGAAGTGTGCTGAGAGCAATGGCGCACAGCTGCGGTGCTGTGCGCCTACCTTTATCTGAAGACAGGAAAGTCTTCTGCCGACGATTTTTCCGGACCTCTTCGCTCTTCTGGCTCTGTAAGGGGGCCGGCGGCGCGGCTCTGGTGACCCATCCAGGCTGAACCTGTGATCGTCCCTCTGGAGCTAATGTCCAGTAGCCTAAGAAGCCCAATCCACTCTGCACGCAGGTGAGTTCGCTTCTTCTCCCCTTAGTCCCTCGATGCAGTGAGCCTGTTGCCAGCAGGTCTCACTGAAAATAATAAACCTAAACTAAAACTTTCACAAAGAGCTCAGGAGAGCCCCTAGTGTGCACCCTTCTCGTCGGGCACAGAAAATCTAACTGAGGCTTGGAGGAGGGTCATAGGGGGAGGAGCCAGTGCACACCAGGTGATCCTAAAGCTTTCTTTAGATGTGCCCTGTCTCTTGCGGAGCCGCTATTCCCCATGGTCCTTACGGAGTTCCCAGCATCCACTAGGACGTCAGAGAAATAAAATAAAAGTTAAGTGAAAAATTTAACTTGGGCTGCTAATGCAGCCCCACTGTTTAATAGTGACCAGCTCCTACTGGCACATAAAAAGTCCTTAAGTACCTGACTCTGGGGGCAGGGTATAAGCAGAAACGGACCCAACTGCACCCCTGGGAGGATCTGAAAGCTTTGCTTTTCTGTGCCAGTCCTGGCCTCCACCATTCATACCCATCGTTAACCCTGTGGAGACTCTGGACCCTGAAGAAGGAAAATAAAATAAAAATAAATTGCTTTACATAAAAGAGAACAAACGGAAAGCATTCATTTCAAGACAATGTGGGTCTGATTCAGGTGTGTGCGTTTTTACACTAATGCCAGGTCAGATTATCAAACAACTGAGACACCCTGTACAGCATCTTGCACATTTAGATACGCTATCTAAGCTTGCAGCAGTCCTGTGGCAGGTGACTTTTCTCTGAGCAAGGCTTCCTCCGTCTTTGAACACACAGCAGGTTTTAGCGACACCCCTGCCTCGGCTTCACCACCCTCCTGTTGCCTCTTATAATATTAAGACCCCACCTCAGATTCTGTGCTGCATTATCGTGCAGACAATTGGGATGCATGCACAGACTTAAAGCATCGGCTGTTTGATTGCAACATAGATACCGCATCCACTTCTGAATCAGGCCCTGTATCTAGCTACAATAAGGGCTGTATAAATAGTTTAGCCATCGCTAACAAATTCTGCCTTGATTGTAGATATCACAGAGTGTTATTCAATTGCTGTGTGAGTCTAATGGGCCCTGCACACTGGCAGATAATACTTAAAGATATGAACGAGATACCGTTCATATCTTTCAATGTGGGGATACCAGCAATAAAGGTTGCGCGGCCCCGCGCTCGTTCATCGCTGGTGCCCTGTCGCTTGTGCATGCAGGCCAATATGGACGAGATAGTCATTATTTGCCTGCACTGCTATGGAAACTTCACTCCCCCCCCGTCAATGCCCCCCGCCGCTGGGTCGCCCGTATCCGCCGTCGAGCAGCTCGGCAGTGGATCTATCAGTGTGTAGGGCCCATAAGAGCAGTATCCAATTAGGTGCGATTAAACATCAAGTGCAAAAAAAAAAAACCAACCTGGTGTATTTCGCTATTTTTACACGGGTATCCAAAATATCTCTTCCATAAAACCCCCCCGAAATAAAAGAAATTACTTTTCCTTGCGAAAACACACAGGTTCAGTGAAAACTGAGTTTTTGCTTCCGCAGCCTCAAACACCCGGCGCTTAGCTGGAATTTTGCCTGAGGCAGGCAAAACAAATCCCCCGATAAGCCGCGGCTCGTGCCGGCTTATCGAGACGAATAGGAGATCACCCTAAATCTTTCTGAAACAGACATACAGCTACACTGTATTGCATGGAACACAACTTGCCTTCATACACTGCCTTATACTGTCGATTAATAAGTGACTGATCTGCCGAACCATTAGTCTTAATGGACATTGATAGATGTAGACCTTTAATAGAGGCAAATTAGATATTATGTTTTTGTCACCACTAGAGGGGCTATTTTTCTTTTGAATAGGAAAATAGATAGAGGTAGAGAGCGTATAACAATGATTACCCCTAGACCAAAAGGTTATCAGAGAAATTCAGCTCAAATTATTCAATGAAGTAACTTGTGGTTACCCGACTTCTGTTCAGTTATGTGGTGATGGACAGACATGCGCTTCTGTTTGACCACATTTTATGATTGGCAGCCAGCAGCACTGATTTTGTCTATTACACTGACCATGAAAAAAAAAATGAATTTGATACTGGACCTCCTATCCATGGCTCACCTGCAAGTGCCCCTGGCCACCCAGTTTGGGAACCACTGGTGTATAACAAGACATTCATGTGATCCACAGGACTATAGAAATTTCTGTATAGGAGACTACTATTTGGCAGCGGTCTATCTTGGGGTTTGTTTTGCCCTTCTCAAGATGAACACACAATTTAAAAAAAGGTTGAACATGTACATCTCTCTCCCCGCTCAGCACAGCGCGATGTGCTGAGCGAGGGGGAAAGCCGACGGGGGGCCGCTCACTTCACACAACGGTTAAGTGAGCGACCCGCTAGATTGAGCCTGCATGCAGGCTCAATCTAGCACCGGCGATAGCGATGCGCGGGGCCGCGCATCGCTATTGCTGGGGGGCATACACACGGCAGATCCGTGCTTAAAATCTAAGCAATCTAGCAAGATTGCTTAGATTTTAAGCACGGATCTCTCCGTGTGTACCCCCCTTAAGTGCTGCTAGAGAGATTGTAAAACAATAGATTACACACAGTAATTTTTTGAACAAATAAAAAGGAGAATTTCACTTTCAAAACCAGGTGCCTTCCATTAAATATATAAGCCCAAACGTATAGTTTACACTAGCTGTACGCTGTTAATGCAAAAAAGCCAATACCTGACCTCCTATACAGTAATCTAGTTTAGTTCTCTCTGAACATAGACTACCATGCAAAATCAAAACATGGCGCTACATATGCAAACTATATGCCATACATTTTGTATTACAGTGGCCTTTTCACAATATTAAGAGGTGGTTTATGGTCTTCTACATAATTCAGCCTCTATTGCGCCCACTAAAAATACCATTTCATCTTGTATTCAGAAGTCCAGTGCAATCTATTCAGACCTGAACCAAAGATATTGGAATAAAATAAAGTTTGTTATGAGGTGCAATGATCCAAAGGGCACAGGACAGATATCCTTTACAGAAGTCTGTGCTACAATACATTCATGACTAATCATCCCGTTGAGTTTGATATGTTATGCCAAGCATTTGGTACCAGCACAAATGGAAACTTTCATTACATTCCTTTCCTAAAGTTTTACATAAAAATTAAAAACGTGTTCAAACATATTGTTACTCAAAAATAGGACATTAATCGTGTATTAATAAAAACAACTTGGTTACTAATTGCCAACCATAGATCCTGTGACTAAACATCTCTAATCGCACACAGATTTACTGTAATATCATTTGTTGTCTAAATTCACTACAGAAGTAAAGTCATTTTTCACAAACCGTGTTTATTAAAGTGCAATTGTTTACATTTCAAAGATCAACGTAATACATCTATATTACATTTATAGTACATTGAAAGATGTTTTGTGCTGTTTTGAAGGCAATCAAATATTTAGACATCGCTAAACAGATGAGACAGTATAATAGAACGGTTTAAAATGATAATATTGAACATCAACGCATAAGTGTCATTAAACGAATCCAACAGCTGTTCCTACTGTTTGAATCCATCACTGAATCAGGGGAGTTTGGAAAACCGTTTCAGTCTACACATAGGTCAAAGCTAGAATGAAAAGTGTGTGTGTGTGTGTGTGTGTGTGTGTGTGTGTGTGTGTGTGTGTGTGTGTGTATTCTATATTTAATTTTCTACGTCAGTGCTTTACACACTAATAACTTATACCAGGAATTCCCAACTATTTGTTTCTCAGTAGGCTGGAGGGGACATAAACCTATATCAGCATTATATGCCTAAATGATTATAAAACACTTAAAATGCTTTGGGGACTAAATGCAAAACTACATATTTGAGTTATATTGTGGCTGCAGATCTGGTTATTGCATAGATTTCAATACGTACTACAAAAACATTAGTTTCACAAATAGTTGTTTAGGGTTATTGGCAAGAGTCAAAACATACAAAAATGTTTATGCATAAAATCTGACCAGAATATAAAAAACATTCACAATATGAATACTACATATTCATAAATAAAAAAAAACCCACATAAAAGGTTAGAAACCATATAAAACATCAATATTCCAGTTTAACATTGGAGCAAAGATCCAAAAGACATCTTACTTTTTTTTTTTTTTTACAAAAACAAAGAAAACACTACAACTGAACAGAAACAAAATGTGTTGCATACTGGATCTTGCAGTTATAGGTTACCAGTATAGATGCCAAAAAAGTGACTGGTTCTAAACATTTACCTCTACAAATGGTTTGCTCAATGGTTTCAGATTGAAGAACTTGTTTTTGTAGTCTAGATGCATGTTCTATTAAATACTTTATAAGTAAGAGCATCATCACCACGTTGTGCTGATTAGTACAATAGTTATCAGAATACCATTGTAAAAGACCATCAAATTCATTGCCCGTTTCATCTTCTTCCATGGCAATCTCAAATAGTCTACCACAAAGTAAGATATCTGTGTGATGCGTGTAAATATGCCAATAAGTAACAAGTCCCAAGATATTGTCATTATAGGACCTTCACCTGACCTGCAATTAGTGTAAAACTACCTATCCTAATAAATAGAACTGCCTATGTCCATAGAATAACCCCAACAGTCAGACAATTTATCCCCCTTTTGCATCTGTAATAAATCAACTCCCTTGCTTAAAAAAGACACAGAAGAATTTTTAATTTTAATGCTCAATCCTTGTGCAGATGGTTCAGTCACTGGACCTGCACAATCATTCACTCAGTAACCAGAAGCTAAAGTGGCTGTTCTGGTTGCATACTGCATGAGCATTTGATGATTGCTTGGGTGACAGAGTGCCAGACTGCACCTTCCTCTTTAGGATTACGGAGATTTTATTTTGTGTTTAGAATCCGTGTGGTGTTCATTAAAATGTGCATATCGCAGCAATATTCAAATAGGACGCCCATCTGTAATCATACTAATGGCACTCACTAGACTATATATGGTCAGTGACCAATGCAGTTATTGATATTTACTTTAAAATCTAGAAAATATTTAAAATGTACAAATGTACTATAGGATTTAAATTGGGATTTTGGTATTCTTAAAAATTGCGGTCTTCCTGCCAGCAGTAGCGTCCATATAAAAAGCAGTGACCATGTATACTGTTTAGACTTTCTTGAATAAGAGATAATGTATATAAGGCAGCTGCTATTCTGTCATCTACTTGATTACTCAGATGTACTTATACAGTATCCTACCAAAGTATTACTGGCTCCTGCAAAAAAAAAAAAAAAAACACTACCTGCTTTGCTTTCTCTAGATGATTGTACTTGGCAAGAAATTTAACAGAAGAACTTTACCTGCAGGAAACAAGACATGCTGCATGCTGACAACAGGCCAAACATCCTGCAACATCCATCAGAGCACAGTGAGTAAAGATTAGCAAAGCGGTGAACTGGTTTTTATTTTTAAATATCACTACTTATTTCTTGGACACAATACAGTGTTCTTTCTGGTTTGTGGGTAATTTATCTTTCACGGGATTGGGGCCAGATTTGCTGGCCACTTTTGTCTTTGAGGTGACTTTTTTCACTGTGTTACCCACTGGCTGACTTTTTACAACTGGTTTGGTCTTTGGCGAAGTTGGTGTTTTGGATGCAGACTGTGGAAGTTTAACTACAGACAAGGGAGTCCGTCCTGAAAATGTGGTCTTATCAGGTACACTTTTATCAGTGGCATTTTTCAGAGACTGCGCCGGTTTAGTAGCATTCCTACTGCCAGCGTTTGGCTGAGCAGCTGTAGTCGGCTGTTTCGCCATAGGGTGAGAAGGGTAGGGGAATAGGGGCATTTTAGCAGGTACACGGGAAGACACCACAAACGGCTTCCTGTCCATCAGGTGTTTCTGTGGCAAGTTTGCCTTTTTACTTGCTTTCACGTCGCTGGAGGACTGTGTGGTTGCAGCAGTTTTCTTGGTGGTTGTACTCCTGCCATGCAGTACTTCAGCCGTGTTTGATTTAGTGGCTGTAGTAGCTGCTTTGGGAGAATTTGAAGCTAGTTTTAAAGGTGCAGACTGTGACTGGGAGCCAGGAGTATGCTTTGGTAGTGTACGGAGATGTGCAGGTGCTGTGGGAGAAGTTCTGGGTAACTGTACCCGTTGGTTTGGGCCACCATGTTGTACCAAGTTTCTGTCACTCTTAGTTACCTTAGCAGCATGTGATGACACATTGCTTTTCCCAACTGCACTGTGAACATTGGCAGCAGTTTTACTGCTACTATATGTATGTAGGTTTTTCCTAGAAATATCCTGTGCCTCTTTGGTTTCAAGTCTAGTAGTAGCAATATGTGGAGGGGAATTAGATTTCTTTGCCACCTTCTTCTGTGGCTCAGGCAGTAATGGTGAACCCTTTCTTGGCACGGTTTGGACTTTGGTGCATACTGCTGCAGATGGGGTATTCCTTGTTCCCCTTTGATAAGTTGATATTGGAGACTGCAGACTTCTGGGACTAGGGGTTGAAGAGGCTGCTGTAGTAGGTGGTGTGGATGCTGGCTTCCGAGAAGCACTAATTGCAGAAAAGGGGTTCATTACAGGGGGCTGTGGAACTTTGCTCGACTGCAATGATACATTCTCACTTTGTCCTCCTTTTTGAAACTGTAGAATTTTTTGCTCCAAAGTGCTGAACTGAAGGACTCTGCATGGATCAAATTTGAGCAAAAACCCTTGAAGAGTGTCCCATCCTCCCCCAACGCGAACCATAACATGCTTTCCATGTAGCATCTGGAACAAAATAAAAACAGCAAGAGGACCAGTGTCACTAAAATGGCAATTTTTAAACCAAGCACCATTTAAGCTTCTGTTTTTGGAAGACAAAATACATATTTGAAACCATCACTCCTCGGAACAATGAGTTCTAAAATAAAAAGGTTATTCATCTAATCCTGCACATCATGCGTTCAGCCAGTTATAAAAATCTTTCCTATTGCAATTCTTTGAAAATATGCAGCAATTGACAGCACAGAAGTGAAAGGGTTAAGAATGTGTGTATTAGCACTGATGCCACATTCTTATATATTACTGGAAGCATTATAATAGGATTAGATTAGTGCATTTTATAAACAAATGTAAATGTAGTGGGGAAATGAAAACTCCCTCCTCTGATGATCGCTGCCAGACCCCCCACAGCACATCAGCCTAGTGCTGATGCATTATCTCTCTCCTCTCCGCCGGCTCACTGGCCATGCCCAAGATTCCGCTACTGTGCAGCCCGGAAACGGCAGCCGCCATAGCCAGCACTGTCCCTGCTGTGGTGAATGGGCAACGACAACTGCAGCTGTCAAAATCGATAGCTACAGTTGTCAGAAACGGTCAGCGCCACTGACCGATCATTGCCCCCCGCATATCGGTGTGCGATCTTGTGATATAGACAGGGGTGCTATGCAGTGCATATCTCCTCCTTCATACATGGGGGAGAAGTAGTATCAGCGCAAATAGCACTGATACCGCTTCTTCCCCATAACGACCCTTCTTACATATACCCCTAGGTCATTTCCATGTGGGGTAAGCCCTTGCAATTCCCGTTTAGTGGTCTAAAAGTAAATATCACATAATATTTAGTAAGATGTAGGACAAGCCAGCGACTACCTTTACTGATTGATCATAGTTATGGTGATTTGCGACCATACATGACCAGACCTTCGTTCCAACAGCTAACTATTTGGATGCTTGGAAAGATAATCTTTAGGTGTGTGGCCATCTTTATACATAATCAACGCATCAACTCTATAGCTTTTATTAACA